>NW_016855854.1:0-820 GCF_001698545.2 Rhinopithecus bieti | reverse complement strand
GGGAAAACTAGAGCTAGAAAGATGGGGATAAGTTCAGAGAAATGAACACAGACATGGTACTGGCCAGCAGTGCATCACCTTTAAGGTCCAGTATGCAGACTAAGGGTGGCAAAGGCACCTTATAGAAAAGCCTGGACTGCTCACTGCATTGCAGCCTGCATGACAAGCAGCTCAACTGGTGATTGACAGGGATTCCTTTCTGGAACTACTAGCTCATCACGTCTTCCTGGAAGCATGACTTACATGACCTGGTAATGTCGCTGCTGCTTCCCATATAGTAAACCTGATTGCCCAGACCTCCCAAGGAAGGATCAGTGGGACAAGTCTGTGTTCTCTTGTTTGTGGGATGAAGCAATCTCACCTAATCCCTCGGTTCTCAGTTGGTGTGGTGGGCTCCATGGAAAATTTACTGTTTCAGGGAGTTTTACTGAATGAGTCTTTGCCCATCTATCATCCTTGTGTGTCTTGAATGACTGCTGTTCTAGAGATTATTGTCATGTTTCGCCGCTTTCAGGAGGTGAGAATATTACTCTAAGCCTCAGCCTCACTGTAAACCCACCTCTTCTTGCTAAGGTGGGAGCACACCCAAGGTTCCTGAAATGGTTAATATTAGTGTCACCTTGACTGGGTTGAGGGATGCCTCCATGCCTGGTGATGCATCATCTCTGGGTGTGCCTGTGAGGGTGTAGCCAGAGGTGATTGATGTGAAACAGTGGACTGGGAGGGGAAGAGCCCCCTTAATGTGAGTGGTTATCATCCAATCAGCTGCTGGTGCAGTTGGAACAAATCAAGCAGAAGAAGGCGACTTCCTATCTCTCTC
>NW_016855853.1:0-513 GCF_001698545.2 Rhinopithecus bieti | reverse complement strand
CTCCCCTCTTCTCTTTTCTTTTCCAGATTCTTACCCTGTTACCCAGGCTGGAGTGCAGTGGTGCTATCTTGGCTCACTGCTACGTCTCCCTCCTGGGTTCCAGTGATTCTCCTACCTCAGCCTCCCAAGTAGCTAGGATTACAGGTATGCCCCACTACACCTGGCTAAATTTTGCATTTTTAGCAGAGATGGGGTTTCACCATGTTGTCCAGGCTCATCTCAAACTCCTGAACTCAAGTGATCTGCCTGCCTCGGTCACCCAAAGTGCTGGGATTACAGGTGTGAGCCAATGCACCAGCCACATTTTTCTTTAAAATTAAAACTTGATATTCAATACTCTTTCCTTCTTTGACTCTGACACTTTGAGGCCCACTGTGCCTTGATTTCTTGATTATTGACAACATTCTAGGCACAAAGACCTCTGATTTATGGCAAGTTTCTTGAAACCTTATATGATTTCTTTATAAGGTTCAAGGCCGGGCGCGGTGGCTCAAGCCTGTAATCCCAGCACTT
>NW_016855852.1:0-512 GCF_001698545.2 Rhinopithecus bieti | reverse complement strand
TATATATATATATATTCCATGTGAGATCTCGCCAGTTCATGAGTCCAGAGGCCAGAAGGTTCTAAAGTTCTGAGTCGCCAACCAGGGTCACTTAGCACCTTGCCACAGAGGCTGCTGGTGAGTGTAGAGGCTGCTTCTGTGTGTGGTTTAGGCAAACTGGAAACGAGACGTTGACATGCTGCCCCTCCAGCGGTCTGCATGCTCCACTGCACATGCCGTTGACTCTCAGAGTCTACGACTTCAGGGCAGGGACCTTTGTCCAGCCTGCCCGGTAGAGGGAGTCTGCCTCTCCCACCAGGCCCTGGGATCCCATTTAGAAATGGCGTTAACTTCAGAAGGTACTTTTTAACTGCTCAACTTTTGACTATTTTAAATAGTTTGCTGAAAACTCCTCATAACACTTGCTACTACATATCACGTTTTAATTGCTTGTACAGTTAACCTTTAATTTTATTTAGTAAAGTATATCAAAGTAGGACTTCTTTGAATTGTAAATATGTGGTTTTTTTTTT
>NW_016855851.1:0-1107 GCF_001698545.2 Rhinopithecus bieti | reverse complement strand
GTTGTTTGTTTTTTAATAAAAATAATCAACAAAGGCTAACTATAGAGATAATTTAGTTTATGAATTTTATTTCCTTTAATAGCATTTTCAATTTCTTTTAAACATGTATATCAGAATAAATACAATTTAATGTCATTTTAAAACTATGCTTCAATGTCCTGATCTGTGGGTTGTTAAAAGGCGTAATGTAACACGGTTCTTCATAATAAAGTAATTTTAAGAACTACTGGATTAAACAAAATTGAACAAGTCACTTTACTGAAGACTTTACTAAAGGACTTCACTTACTTATGCATTCTTTTTTGTTGTTTTTTTGAGATGGAGTCTCACTCTGTCACCAGACTGGAGTGCAGTGGCGTGACCTTGGCTCACTGTAGCCTCCACCTCCCAGGTTCAAACGATTCTTCTGCCTCAGCCTCCTGAGTGGTTGAGACTACAGGTGCATGCCACCACACCCAGCTAATTTTTGTATTTTTAGTAGAGACGGAGTTTCACCATGTTGGTCAGGAAGGTCTTGATCTCTTGGCCTCATGATGCACCCACCTCAGCCTCCCAAAGTGCTGGGATTACAGGCATGAGCCACTGTGCCCAGCCTACACTTTAATATTTTAATACTCATTCTAAAACTTTAAGAAGGAACACATTTGACCTTATTTGATCAAAGACACATTTGCCTTAGAGTAACATACTTGTATCTCAAAGTAACAAAACATTATTTGGTTTCTAGTTTATTACTAAGCTTCCCAAACTGTAGGTTGAAGGGAGGGGTGGGGGGGTTGGGTAGAAATATAGAAACAATTACAAATAGCAAAACCAATAGGTATAAATACTTTCTAAGAACATTCAACTACAAATAAAATTAATATAAATAATTGTCATAATCAAAATAATTTTCATGGTGGGTCCTATTATGGCAAACTAGTATTAAGAATTGCAATGTCTGGACTGACCATAGAGAAACTTGAAGTGCTGGATTCCTACTCTCTTATCAGTAAGATGAGCTTGAGACATCTGGAGCAAACACATTGTAACAATTAGCCTAAGAAAGGCACTGTGAGTATGAATATAAAAGATATTTTGAATACAGTAGTAGATTTATATATTTTA
>NW_016855850.1:0-3323 GCF_001698545.2 Rhinopithecus bieti | reverse complement strand
CCCCTCTCTACTAAAAAATACAAAAAAAAAAAAAAAACTAACCGGGCGAGGTGGCGGGCGCCTGTAGTCCCAGCTACTCGGGAGGCTGAGGCAGGAGAATGGCTTGAACCCGGGAGGCGGAGCTTGCAGTGAGCTGAGATCTGGCCACTGCACTCCAGCCCCGGCGACAGAGTGAGACTCCGTCTCAAAAAAAAAAAAAAAAAAAGAATGTCTTCAGGTAGAGACTCCATTAGGAAAGGACCACTTGTGTCTTGTCTACCTGTGTATCCCCAGCATGTAACCATAATACTTACTAATAAGTATTTATGGACTGAGTAAATGAGTGAGTAAGTGAATGAGTGTAAAAGCTTGTAGCAGAAGTTTGCTTGTGGTCACTGGGGCTCTCTGCTGAGTTTGAGTGGTGGAGCCCCTATCTGACATACTGCACTGTCACCATCTTTGAGCACATTGTTGTTGAAACGGCTCTCCTGGCCTCACCTTGCCTACTCTGCCCACTTCATCACTTTCCTCAGGTCAATTTGAGACTTGGGTTTGGTGCAGGGGCTACTGGTTTTGATCTGTTCCTCCTTGGCACCAGGGGAGGTTAGGAAGAGTGAACCCAAACAGGATTGGACAAAGTAAGTGGAAAGAGGCTCAAAGACTCATAAACTGAGATGGGTTGGTGGTGTTCTAGCGAAGGTGTTAAGGAGGTTAGCTTAGTGTTGTGTTTGTGCAGGACTTCCACACTGTGTCTGTGTTGTTTCAGCATCCTTACCATTCAACACAGTTCTCTTCCTTCCCTTTCCTGGAGACAACTAGCATGCTGTCCTCAAAGAACTGCCATTGCTGAATTCTGCCCCAGTGCAAGGCTGTTGCGCTAATGAATGGTAAAATAAACAGCCGTACACAATGTGTTGTTCCGTGTGCTGTAACAATATTGTTGAAGCCTCTGTCCTCTGCTTTCTACTGTGCCTTCTCAAGGAGGGGCGCAAGGACAAATTTCTCTATGGTCTCATAACCAGGAATAATGATGTCTCTCCCGGACAAACGGCTTGTTCTTTGTTTTAGGGATGCTGCAGTTCTTATAATGGATCATGTTTCGCTCTTCATGTAGCCTGTCTGAAAGCTCGGATTCAAATTTATAGCCTACCTCTGGCAAGTGTATCAAGCTTCCTTGCAAGAATTTTGTCTCTTTTACATCACTGCATTTTCTCCTGGAATCATTTTATTTACCTACTTTAAGTTTATTTTATTTTATTGTATTGGACGCATTAAAAAAAAAACTACTTAAACTCTTTTGGGAAAAAAAAGAGGTTATAAAGAAATAAAGTTAAAGACCAGTGTATTTATATAACAATTTTATTTTAGTTTTAAAATAAATTCCCTGGGCCTTAATTTCACAACCTCCTCTTCTCTAGTCTCAAAATCAGTCCATCACTGTCTCACTGTCTAGTGTCATAATCCTTTCTGGATTAGCTCTCCTCCCCTCCCCTTCCCTCCCCTTTTCTCCTCTTCCTACCCCTCCCCTTCCCTTCCTTTTCCTTTCCTTCCCTTCCTTTCCCCTTTTCATTGAAAGTAAGGTGTTAACAGCAGATCTCTGCTACTGACACTTTCTAACCATGTGAATTTTACTAAATTATTTAATCTGTTTCATTTGTAGGAAGAGTAATAATCTTTATCTTATGTGAAGGTTGTGAAGATTACATGAAATTATGTAAAGTAGTAAATTATTTGGATTTTTGTTGAAGACAGTCTTATAAGCAGAAATGCACTGTGCTTGGAGTTTAAAGTCTTCACTTTTTCACTTGTTGGCTTATGCCCTTGGGCAAACCATTGGACCTCTTTGGACCACATTTTTGTCATATCTAATTTTATGGCATAGTCTAGAGAGTTTTCAGGGTTCTAGCTCCACTATTCTTGGATTCTAAGACTAGCCCCCAATAACCTGTTGTGAGTGTGTCCCCACTCTGTATTCATTAGGAAAGGCACAAATACACCCACCTGGGCATAGAAAGGTGTGAAAAAAGAGAAAGGAAGGTCTGAGGCAGGGAAATGGAAAGGTCCATTGTGCTAGTCTGTATGTTCTTCACAGGTGTTGATTGTGGCATTTGCAGTGGGTATTAGTGTCTTCTGGAATACCCTAAATTGCTAGTGATGATAGTCTTGACTTCAAGGAAATTTCAAAATACATGCCTTTGTGATATTGCTACATGTAGTAAATGGTCTGTAAGCTCGTTGCTTGATTATCACACACTCCATAAAAGTGAATCATACACTGGTGCCCGTGAGGTAGCAGTGGAACAAAGGGAGCTGCTGCTGGCAGTCAATGACCATGTTGGTTAATGACCGTATTTAGTTCAATCATAGAGTCAATCAAAACAAGTGACTGTGTCCAAGATATCGTTTCTATCCAGAAACTATTGGGCAATAGAATATCCCAAAAGTGAGAGGGAGCTCAATTATCAAGAAGATAAGTAAAGAAGAGTTTTTAATGGATGAGGTGGAAAAATAATCTACATTGACATTAAGCTATACTTAACGGCAATTCATCAAGATGCAAGAAAGCTTCGTGGTTAAGAGCATGGCATTTTTTTAGTGTGCAATTTTGGCCAAGTTATTTAATTTCCTCGTATCTCAGAGAGATATAGATACTAAACTCACATGATTGTTCTAAGGAAATGATATAATTGCCTGAGAGATGTTGTCAGAAGTAACTTATTATTAAAACTATTAGTATTATTACAAAACTCAAATTCACACCAGCCCTCAAGGTTCTGCTACCCCTAATCTAATAAGCTATGTAGACTGTAAGAATAAATGTTAAAAAGCAAATGATTAGGTCACAGAATGATTGAAGTGAAGTGGGAATGCAGAAAAAAATTATAATGAATTTTTGAATCAGTGCACCATGCCTGTTAGCTTTTATCCTATCATTCTATCCCTGGGATCTTACATGAAAAAGGAACTATGTGCTTTTGCTGTTGATTGATTTCATTCTGTGTATGTGAAGCAGGATTATAAAGACACTAGTTTCCATAAGCTACTGTGGTCCCATTTTGTCTGCTTCTTTTGAAGCTTCTGTGTCCTAACTTTGTGTGGGACAAATATAAATTAGATCAGCTTGTTTAAAAAAAAAAAAAGCATTATGACCCTGAATCTTGAAAAGTCTTTATTTTACAATATAACTTTTTAAAAAAACTGTAAAAAAAATCAATCGGGTAAAAATATTAAAGACAAAAAATCAGCAAACCTAAAGAAAATGAGCGGTAAGGTACTGTGGAACTTCTGTTAAAAAAAATGGAGAAACCACTGAAAACTAGTTTGGTTTGAGCTCAAGTATTTTT
>NW_016855849.1:0-214 GCF_001698545.2 Rhinopithecus bieti | reverse complement strand
ATTAACTTAAAAGGTGGACAAAATGTTTATTTTAAATCAAATTGAAATTTATCTGAAACAAGTAACTCATTTCAAGTAACTTATTGTACAGTCCATTGTCCATTTAAAAATATTCTTTCTTCAAAAAAAACTGCATTGAAAGACAAAAAAATTCTTTTATACGGCATAAAAGCGAGATGCAAACTTCTGATGTAAATTTGTTTCACTGTCAACT
>NW_016855848.1:0-512 GCF_001698545.2 Rhinopithecus bieti | reverse complement strand
TTTTTAACCTTTTAATGTAGGTAAAAATGTATATTCTTATGCCGCCTTATAGTCCTTTTACCAAAGGCATATTTTACTTTCCTTATACATCTTGCACATAAACTGTTTTTTTCAATAGTTTTACATGCAGGAGACCGAGTTACTTTTAAATTATACAACATTTCTTGCATGAATTCTTTTTTATATAATATTTTTCTCTTTCACAACTTTTGCAGACAATTCTTCAACACGCTTCAACTTTCTGACTTATTACAAATATTTGTTTCTTTAAACAACCAGTTAATTTATTTCAGGACAAGAATTTACCATATAACACTCTTTTTACATAAATTCTGCCCCCCCTTTTACTCTCTCTCTCTTTTTTTTTTCGGGGATGATAACCATTCTTTTCCAAAGCAAACTTCCTTTATGTCCGTGGACTAGACTAAGGCCACAAGATTAGAAATTACTACAATATACATTACACTGTTAACTTTTAGCAAACTTTACTTTTGTTGAAAACCTTCCAAGTT
>NW_016855847.1:0-214 GCF_001698545.2 Rhinopithecus bieti | reverse complement strand
TGCTTTGTGATGTGTGAATTCATCTCACAGAGTTGCACCATTCTTTCCTTGAGCCATCTGATAACACTGGTTTCGTGGAATCTGTAATAGGATAATTGGGAGTTCTTTGAAGACTAAGATGACATAAGAAATATCCTCAGACAAAAAGCAAAAGGAAGTTTTCTCAGAAACTGCCTTATGATATGTGAATTCATGTCACAGAGTTACACTGATC
>NW_016855846.1:0-512 GCF_001698545.2 Rhinopithecus bieti | reverse complement strand
ACCATGCCTGGCTAATTTTTTTTTTTTTTTTTTTTTTTTTTGTATTTTTAGTAGAGACAGGGTTTCACCATGTTGGCCAGGCTGGTCTTGAACTCCTGACCTCAAGTGATCCACCTGCCTTGGTCTCCCAAAGTGCTGGGATTACAAGCATGAACCACCACTCCTGACCTCATTGTTTCTTAAAGCTAGTTGCTATGTACAGTCTAAAGCCATGTCGATGAACTCCTCATACTGTGTTATACTAAAATCCATCACTCTTATCTTGCAATTTAAATGGCTCTTTTACTCATACATAATTTTGTAGTGTCATGGATTGGTAATTTGAAAAATATTGATTCACTGAGTTACACAGATCTTCCAACTCTGAAACATTTCATTATATAATATTTTTTAAATCACAGTTATTAATATCACAACAGATCTCTTCCAAAAAGTGATTAAGTATTGGGAACCTACCGATTTCACAGTGGCAGATATTAGCTTTCCAAAATTTTAATCTCTATCTAAAAGGT
>NW_016855845.1:0-212 GCF_001698545.2 Rhinopithecus bieti | reverse complement strand
ATGTTTTGCACTGGCTCGTATGAGTTGTTCCTTTCCATGTTTAGTGCTCCCTTCAGGATCTCTAGTAGGGCAGGCCTGGTGGTGACAAAATCTCTCAGCATTTGCTTGTCTGTAAAGGATTTTATTTCTCCTTCATCTATGAAACTGAGTTTGGCTGGATATGAAATTCTGGGTTGAAAATTCTTTTAAGAGTGTTGAATATTGGCCCCCAT
>NW_016855843.1:0-1597 GCF_001698545.2 Rhinopithecus bieti | reverse complement strand
GCCCAGTGACACCATCGAAAATGTGAAGGCCAAGATCCAAGATAAAGAAGGCATCCCCCCCGACCAGCAGAGGCTCATCTTTGCAGGCAAGCAGCTGGAAGATGGCCGCACTCTTTCTGACTACAACATCCAGAAGGAGTCGACCCTGCACCTGGTCCTGCGCCTGAGGGGTGGCTGTTAATTCTTAAGTCTTGCGTTTGCAGTGCCCATTGATGGCATTACTCTGCACTATAGCCATTTGCCCCAACTTAAGTTTAGAAATTACAAGTTTCAGTAATAGCTGAACCTGTTCAAAATGTTAATAAAGGTTTCGTTGCATGGTAGCATACTTGGTGTTTTGTCATGAAATTCTGTAGTGATGTGGGTACACTTAAAACTGGTGAAAATGTCGAGGGGGAGGGATTTAATGTTGAGATTGGTAATGTGCCCAAAGTGAAGTCACTTGACTCTGGAATACAGTTGGGTGAGCTGAGGGGTAAGAGCCTTCTTTGCTGTAAGTCATTACATGTTAGGATCCTGGATTAATGGCGAAGTTTCTGAAGCTCAAATTTAAATGTTGGGAGACCGAGGCAGGCACATGACGAGATCGAGACTTTCCTGGCCAACATGGTGAAACTGTGTCTCTGCTTAAAAAATTTAGCTGGGCGTGGTGTCGCGTTTCTGTAGTTTCAGCTATTCTGGAGGTTGAGACAGGAGAATCACTTGAACCTGGGAGGCAGAGGTTGTAGTGAGCCGAGCTCGTGCCGCTGCACCCCAGCCTGGTGACAGAGCAAGACTCCATCTCAAAAAGTTGGATATGCAGGCTTTTTTTAAAAGAGGGTCTTGCTCTGTAGTCCAGACTGGTATGCAGTGGCACAATGATAGCTCACTGTATCTTTCCTGGGCTCAAGTGATGCAGGCATTTTCTTTACGTTGAAGGAAAGCACATGTTCCTGCCTAGACCAAAGATGGCTGGAGAAATAGTTTTAATTGAGGCTGCTTGAATAGTGGTAACTGCTTTCAATTCTGCATTACTGAGTGACTTAACCAGTTGTGTGTTTATTGCTCTGTAGTGTATTACAGCAAAGTGTTTAACCTGGGTGGTAATACGGGACCATAATGTCTCTTTGCTCTATATGTTTTAACTGATGAGCCAAGAAGCAGCTAATCAGAGTATGGAAGAAGACTGGCTGTGGAAAAAGATGGCTTGCAGGTACTTAATGTTTAAAACGGTATCCTGATCTAAGACAATCTTCCTGATCTTGATGAGTTAGGTGGTAAATTAGAGTGGTTCCTCACACTTTTTTTTTTTTAACTCACCATCTTACTCTTTCCCCAGACTGGAGTGCAATGGTGTGATCTCGGCTCACTGCAACCTCCACCTCCGAGGTTCAAGCAGTTCGCGTGCCTCAGCCCCCCACATAGCTGGGGACCACAGGGGCACACCAGCTAATTTGTGTATTCTCAGTAGAGATAAGGTTTTACCGTGTTGACCGGGTTGGTCTCAGACTCCTGGCTTCAAGTGATCTGCCCGCCTTGGCCTCCCAAAGTGCCTGGTTTACAGGCGTGAGCCACCACACTTGGCCACACTGTTGGTTCTTTTTTTTTTTTTTGAGAT
>NW_016855842.1:5803-7972 GCF_001698545.2 Rhinopithecus bieti | reverse complement strand
TTTTTTTTTTTTTACTTTTTCCCAGGATTCTTCCTCAACTTACTTCATTTCTCCTTTTATTTCTTCCTGTTCTTTTTCCTCATCAGTCTGGTTCTTCTCTATCGGCTTAGCTGAGAAAAAAATAGCCTTGCCCAAGTGAAAAGCTTACACAGAGTTTTCACATCTTTCATATTATTTGACCTTTATGACAAACTAACGAGGGGCCCAAAGTAGAGACAATCCTCATTTAAGACATGAGGAAACTGAGGCTCAGGAAGTTAGGGACTTGTTCAAGGTCATATAACCAATAAATGATGAATCCAGAGCTAGAACTTACTTTTTTCTGGTACCTGAACGCAGTCCACTTTACCATGAAATATCTAAGTGGTTATATTTTATTTTATTTTATTTTATTTTGTTTGTTTGTTTATTTATGTATTGAGACCATGTTTCGCTCTTGTTGCCCAGGCTGGAGTGCAATGGAGAGATTTCAGCTCACCACAACCTCCGCCTCCCAGGTTCAAGCGATTCTCCTGCCTAAGCCTCCCTAGTAGCTGGGATTACAGGCATGTGCCACCACGCCCGGCTAATTTTTTGTATTTTTAGTAGAGACGTGGTTTCTCCATGTTGGTCAGGCTGGTCTTGAACTCCCGACCTCAGGTGATCCGCCCGCCTCGGCCTCCCAAAGTGCTGGGATTACAGGCATGAGCCACCACACTCGGCCTAATATCTAAGTGGTTACAAAGGATTTTATGGGTTTCCCATTTTTTCTGCTCTTATAGTATATGATAAAACCAAATTAAATAGCAGCAATAACAATGACAAATTCAGATTTGAGGAGGAAAGAAAGGATGTCAATAATTACAAGGAAGAAAAATACTTATCAGGTGTCTACTAAGTCCCAGATACTGCAAAAAGTTATCTTATTTAAATACAGAGTAAAACAGTACTTAAACCTAAGTTCGTCTGACTCAAAAGTTCTAGTTCTTTACATTATAGCATGTTGTTTCCAAGAAGAAAGTTCAGCTTGGGCTGTGTGCGTTTTCATGCCTGTGTATATATTCCCGTATGCTTAGAATGTGTTACCATATATGAGAATTTATGAGTGTGCACATATTTGTTCCTATTCATAAAATGGAAAATATTTATGGCCCTGTCAAGTTTCATTTCCAAACGATTTCCTTACTTGCAATAGTAATAGCCACTAATACCTTTTGATCACTTACATTTGCCCTTAAAGTACTTACAGATCTTAATTAATTTAATCCCCACACAACTCTATGAGGTAGCTAATAGTATTAATACCATTTAAAAAATAAAGACACTGTGGTCAAATAAATGAAGAAGTTTCCCAAGTCATACAGCTGGGAAAAGTGGAGGCAAGATTCACTTAGGTAGCCTGATACCAAAGCCTATGCCCTGGATGCAAAATCGAGTAAGTATTCCTTATCTCTCAAGATCTTGAGAATTATGTAAGATGGAAGATATGAAAAACACATTGTAATCTGGAAACTGCTAGGGATATGTTAGGTGGCACTTCCCCCCACTCCCCAGATTCTATTGTCTAAGCAATTTGGATCATAAGTCACCACTGTTGAATGCTTGTTCACTGTATGCTGAAGGCCTGTACTAGTCTATTCTAGGAATATTTTCAGTTTTATCATGTGTTTCTCCAGTTGTGGAGCTCTTGCCTGGGACAGTTTTCTGTCTAGGTAAATGAGTTCAAGGCACAACTGCTTTGTTGACACCTCTCTGAGAAAGAAGATTGAAAGGGTTCCATGTTGCATTCAGACTTGGAATGAACCAAGGACACTCCCTCCCTGTTGAGGATTCCAAGACATGACTATTTGTGTGACCATATATAGAGCTATATGTAGGTGTATATGAGTATGCCTGTGTTTCATCAGTGAATGTAAGTATTGGCAGCATGTGAAAGCTGGAAGGACTCTTTGAGAGCTCATTATATACCACATTTTTATGGTTCTGCACTTAGATTAACAAACTTCTGTGACTCCCTCAAAAGGTAAGAACTATATAGTCCAGCTTTATATAGTCAATTATTTTATAGATGGGAAAAATGAGGTGAAGAAACTTGCCTAAATTCACCCTGAACAAGTATTAGAACTTGAACCAGACCCAACTGATGGAAAAATGTATGCTTGTGTTTCTTTCTTTTTTTTTTTTTTTTTT
>NW_016855842.1:0-1629 GCF_001698545.2 Rhinopithecus bieti | reverse complement strand
TTAAAGAATAAATGAATGTACGAAAAAATCTTGTGACCGTTACTCATTTTTTCTCTCCAAAGCTTTGGAGTTTTCCAAAGTTGATTGTAACATCTCTGAGTTCTCTGAGAAGAATTATAGTAGGAATAACAATTCTGTCTTTTTTGACACAAAGTATTCACCTAGTTTCAGAGTCAGAGTCCTTGTATTAATTTTTTTGAGGGAATAAATTCATTATCTTCCATCCCTAATACTTTGAAGTAATAGTCCATATTTATTGAGCTTTTACTATTTGCCACTGTCCTAAGCTCTTCGTGTATTTGAATTTCTTTTAGTCACCAATAAAAGCTATCTGAGTTAGGAACTATGATTATTTTCATTTTACAGATGGGCAAATTGTGTACGGAGTAGTTAAATAACTTGTTCAACATCCCACTAATTTGGAAGTGACAGAGTAAGCAATCAGTCCAAGTGGCTTGGCTCCAAAGTTTGGAGTTATAACCACTATGCCCTAAGGTCTCCCATATGTCTCAGAATGATGTTAAGTCAGGCTACGTCAATGAGGAGTCGATCACTTAAAGAGTCAGTTCACAGTTGGTTGTCTCTTTGTTACTATATATTGTGTCAAACTATGTGAAATTGCCTTTTGTGTGGGTTTAAAGTGGTTAAATATCAGCAATTTCATATGTTGATATTTGAAATTTTAACAGTTAAATCTAAAACTTTAGTGTTTTATCGGTACAATCCCATTTCCTCTTGTTTTGTCCTAAACAAAGATATTCACTTTTGGCCAGTCTCCTCTGGAAAAGGAACCTTCCAAGGCTTGAAGATGGGGACAAAATTGTGACTCTCTTTCTTCTTTCCCAGAGTGGCTTCCAGCTTCTTAAAGTCTGACAGGAACCGGATAGGGGAATCTACAAGAAGACCATCTATAAGGAATACAAGGATGACTCATACACAGATGAAGTGGCCCAGCCTGCCTGGTTGGGCTTCCTGGGGCCAGTGTTGCAGGCTGAAGTGGGGATGTCATTCTTATCCACCTGAAGAATTTTGCCACTCGTCCCTATACCATCCACCCTCATGGTGTCTTCTACGAGAAGGACTCCGAAGGTAAACCATTTTGCCATTTCTTTCCCCATGCCCAACAAATATCACTTTTCCTTTACTGCCATTTGAAGGAGAAGAGTTGGCAGTGAAGATTGTCTTTTCCTCCTATTTATCTGAGGTGGCAAAGACTCTCCTCAGAATAAACAAGGGTGGGCACTGGTATCAGCTCTACCATTCATATATTGTGTGACTTGGACAAGTCATTTTCTCTCTCTGGGTCTCAGATTCCTTCTCAGAAATGTGAAAACACAGTCTACCTCTTAACACAAGGAACTATTTGAATGGCATCTCCATAGAATATTTGAATATTCTATGAAAAGAAAAGAGAATGCTATAAATGTGAAGGATTGTCATCCTAGTGTCACAGTCTTCTGAAAGTTCCATTTCGTTTTCCCTAAAGGGGAGTTCAGCTTATTTATCTCTACTTCCCTTATTCCTGGCCCATTGATTTATAATACTGACAACAGTGAGTGAGAGGAATAGAAAGGGAAGTCAGAAGACTCTGGCTGGGCCACTAAATCCCTGTATAATCCTGGACAAGTT
>NW_016855841.1:0-423 GCF_001698545.2 Rhinopithecus bieti | reverse complement strand
AAGCCATCGGCCCCTCTTTCCACCTGCACTGTTCACGAAAGCTGTCTGGAGCATCTTGCATTGCCCACATTCTTTCTCTTGAGCACTTGTGGCTCTGCCACAGGTGAAATCCTCTGTGGTTGGTCTCTCCTGCCAAGGTTTTATCACGTTATTATGAGTTGCAGAAGGATTTTGTTTCTGTAGATTATCCAGGGTTCGTTTTATCATTTGCTTGAATTGACATCCTAATCAGGTGTCGGCATCCTACTCGGAAGGGGAATTTACAACATATTTTGAAAGTACTGATGACAACAATACAATAGACAAACACAGGGCTTTCAAGCAATTCATCATACATTTCCAAGGATTGAAATCCCAGAATATGTTCTCTCTCCACAGAAGTGAGTGCTAGATATAAATAATACTTTTAAAAGTAACTGGTAA
>NW_016855840.1:0-428 GCF_001698545.2 Rhinopithecus bieti | reverse complement strand
TATGCAGATTTATTACTCTGTATTATTTGTCACACTTACTAGCTTACGTTATTACGTTTATAGATTCCATGTCCAATGACATGGGGCATGGAAGCATAGAATTTTGTGTCAAGGCTGGGAGATTGCCGGGCGCGGTGGCTCAAGCCTGTAATCCCAGCACTTTGGGAGGCCGAGACGGGTGGATCACGAGGTCGGGAGATCGAGACCATCCTGGCTAACAAGGTGAAACCCCCGTCTCTACTAAAAAATACTAAAAAACTAGCCGGGCGAGGTGGCGGACGCCTGTAGTCCCAACTACTCCGGAGGCTGAGGCAGGAGAATGGCGTAAACCCGGGAGGCGGAGCTTGCAGTGAGCTAAGATCCGGCCACTGCACTCCAGCCCGGGCCACAGAGCGGGACTCCGTTCTCAAAAAAAAAAAAAGGCTGGG
>NW_016855839.1:0-429 GCF_001698545.2 Rhinopithecus bieti | reverse complement strand
TCTGATCCGGTTTAATCCGGTCTGATCCGGTATGATCCGGTTTGGTCCAGTTTGATCCGGTCTGATCTGGTCTGATCCGGTTTGTTCCGGTTTGATCCGGTTTGGTCCAGTTTGATCCGGTCTGATCCGGTTTGTTCCGGTCTGGTCCGGTTTTATCCGGTTTGATCCGGTCTGATCCGGTTTGATCCGGTTTGATCCGGTCTGATCCGGTTTGGTCCGGTTTGTTCTAGTTTAATCCGCTTTTATCCTGTTTGATCCGGTCTGATCCGGTTTGGTCCGGTTTGATCCGGTTTGATCCCATCTGATCCGGTTTTATCCGGTTTGATACCATCTGATCCGGTTTGGTCCGGTTTGATCCGGTCTGATCCAGTTTGTTCTAGTTTAATCCGGTTTTATCCGGTTTGATCCGGTCTGATCCGGTTTGGTCCG
>NW_016855838.1:0-1104 GCF_001698545.2 Rhinopithecus bieti | reverse complement strand
GATCTGGCCTCCCGTGCAGTGCCGGAGATCCAGCACTAAGGCAGAGGTGCCCATGAGCTTCCCCACACGTGGGCCACCAGGAACTCCCCATCATGCTCAGCACCTCCTGGCCTGGGACGCTGTCCACCCGCAGGTAGCCCACATTACCCTCCAGAACCTCATGGTGGAGGCCCCTTTGCAGCCATGCAAGCAGTTCCTCTTCTGAGAGACTGGTGAGTGCTGGGACTTGTGGGGAGGCTCGGGGTGCTGGGCTCATAGGAGATGACCAGGCGAGGGTCGTTCAGGGAACTCTGCACCCCAGCTGTCAGCACACTGGCCAGCGTCTGCGGGTCTGAGATGCTCAGAATCTCATGGCTCTTGATGGCCTGCTGGATGGCTTCCTGCATGCCCAGCAGGTTCTCTGGGAAGCAGTAGTTATCCAAGAGGACCTTGGCCATGTCCAGCACCAGGCTTGGCTGGAACAGGTGTGTTGGGCCAGCCAGGCCACAGAGCAGCATAGACATGAGCAGAACCCATTCTCTCATCATGGGACCCAGGGGAGGCCTGGCTCTTGCACGAAAGCCCCTGGACTGTGTGCAAGGCCGTGGCCCTGCTCTGTGCAGCTGCCTTCTGCCCTTGTCCTCCTCAGCTGGTGGACAGAAGGTCTGGGGCTAAACTCCTGAGTTGGAGCAAGGCTTCCAGCTCCAGTAAGCCTTTAATCCTGTCTAATTCAATCACATCAACCCTGGGCATCGGGGAGGAGTGGCCAGGGTGGTTTGACCCAGAAGGTACATTGCATCTTATCTTGCTGTGCTGCGTCTGCATATCACAACACTAATCACTGCCATTATTTTAGTTCCTGCCACATGCCAGACACTGTGCTCCATCCTTTACAAGCCGACAGTTTCCACCAGAGCCTTGCAAAGTCCAGTTATTAACTTGCAAGTCCTCCTTGGAGAACTGGTTCTGCCACTGTCTCTCCCATGGCCTCAGGGAAGTGTCTTACTTTTTGTGTAGATTAAGTGAGAAAATATGTGTAAAGCACTTCTTCCCAGTACCCAGCAAGTAGGAAGCACTCATTACTGGTAAGTTGTCTGTATTAGATATTATCTCTGTTTCATAGCT
>NW_016855837.1:0-428 GCF_001698545.2 Rhinopithecus bieti | reverse complement strand
GAAAACACTATTTTGTAGAATCTGTGATGGGACCTGTAGGAGCCCATTGAGACCCATGCGGAAAAGGGGAATATCCCCAGATAAAAACTGGGAAGAAGCTATCTGGTAAATAGCTTGGTGATGGGTTGATTTAACTCACAGAGTAAAAGCTTTCTTTTGATTCAGCAGATTAAAAACACTCTTTTCATAAACTCTGAGAAGGGACACCTGGGAGCCAATTGAGGACTATGAGGAAGAAAGAATATCCACAGAAAGAAACTAGGAAGAATCTACCTGGGAAACTGCTTGGTGATGTGTTGTTTCAACTCACAGAGTTAAGAGTTTCTTTTGATTTGGCAGGTTGTAGACACACGCTTTTTGTAGAATTTGTGAAGGGGCATTTTGGAACCTATTGAGGCCTAGGGGAGAAATGAATATCCCCAGATAAA
>NW_016855836.1:0-429 GCF_001698545.2 Rhinopithecus bieti | reverse complement strand
ATCTGTGAATTCATCTCACAGAGTTACAACTTAGAAAACAGGAAGCAGTTTGCTAACACTCTTTTCGTGGAATCTGCAAAGTGATATTTACGATCCCTTTGGGGCCCATGGTGAAAAAGGAAATATCCTCAGATAATAACTAGAGAGAAGCTTTCTGAGAGATTGCTTTCTGATGTGTGACTTCACCACGCAGAGTTCCACCCTTCTCCTCTTGGAACAGTTTGCTAACACTGTTGTCGTTTATTCGGCAAAGTGATATCTGGGAGCTCATGGAGGGCTACGGTGAAAAAGGAAATATCCTCAGACAGAAACTGGAAAGAAGCCTTCTGAGAAACTGCATTGTGATGTGAGAATGCAACTCACAGAGTTACACATTTCTCTTCAATGAGGAGTTAGCTAACACAGTTTTCTTGAAATCTGCAATGGGAT
>NW_016855835.1:0-214 GCF_001698545.2 Rhinopithecus bieti | reverse complement strand
GACGGAGCTTGCAGTGAGCTGAGATCGCACCACTGCACTCCAGCCTGGGCGACAGAGCTCTGTTGCGAGACTGTCTCCAAACAAACAAACAAACAAAAATAGGCTGAAGGATACAATGGTCAGGACAGTCACCATTTACAGGACTATCATGAGAGAGAAGAAAGGAAAACAAAAAAAAAACAAAAACAGTTAAGGCAGGTCCTTAGTAAAATTA
>NW_016855834.1:0-214 GCF_001698545.2 Rhinopithecus bieti | reverse complement strand
GACAATAGGCTTCAATACACTCCCAAATATCCTATTGCAGATTCCACAGAAACATAATTATCAAACAGCTCAATGAAAACACCAGTGTATCTCTTTGAGATGAGTTCACCCACCCAAAAGTAGTTTCTCAGAAAGCTTCTTTCTAATTTTTATCTGAGGATATTTCCTTTTCCACCATAGACTTCAATGCACTCCCAAATATCCCTTCTCAGAC
>NW_016855833.1:0-724 GCF_001698545.2 Rhinopithecus bieti | reverse complement strand
TTATTATTATTATTATTTTTTTTTTTTTTGAGACGGAGTCTCGCTCTGTCACCCAGCCTGGAGTGCAGTGGGGTGATCTTGGCTCATCGCAACCTCCACCTCCTGGGTTCAAGTGATTCTCCTGCCTCAGCCTCCCAAGTAGCTGGGATTATAGGCATACGCCACCATGCCCGCTGCATAATATGTATTTTTAAAGTGACAAGCAGTATCGTCAATTTCTCTTTCCTCATACTTTTTTTTTTTTTGAGACACAGTTTCGCTCTGTCACCCAGGTTGGAGTGAAGTGGCAACCGCTGTCTCCTGGGCTCAAACAACTCTCCTGCCTCAGCCTCCTGAGTAGTTGGGATTATTGGTTCACGACACCATTCCTGGTTAATTTTTGTATTTCTTGTAGAGATGGGGTTTCGCCATGTTGCCCAGGCTGGTCTTGAACTCATGGCCTCAAGTAATCTGCCCACCTTGGCCTCCCAAAGCTCTAGGATTACAGGAATGAGCCACCATGCCCGGCCCTCTTATACTTATTCTCTCGGTACAATCTTGCCCCAGAAGTCTTAAGACTAGTTAACAGTGTGTTTTTTATAATAGAATTTCTACCTGACAGGTTTTTCTTAAACACATAAAGGAATACATTGTACAAACTGTGTTTGAACAAGTTTTTCAGAAACCAAAATGAATTCACTAATAGTCCCATTATAATACATTAAACAGCTTTCATTTTTCCATG
>NW_016855832.1:0-1109 GCF_001698545.2 Rhinopithecus bieti | reverse complement strand
GTATTTCTGGTTCTAAATCCTTGAGGAATTGACACACTGTCTTCCACAAGAGTTGAACTAATTGACAGTTGCACCAACAGTGTAAAAGCATTCCTGTTCCTCCACATCCTCTCCAGCATCTGCTGTTTCCTGACTTTTTAATGATTGCCATTTTAACTGGCGTGAGATGGTATCTAATTGTGGTTTTGATTTGCATTTCTCTAATGACTAGTGATGATGAGCTTTTTTCCATATGTTTCTTGGTCATATAAATGTCTTCTTTTGAGAAGTGTCTGTTCATATCCTTTGCTCACTTTCTGATTTTTTTTTCTTGTAAATGTGTTTAAGTTCCTTGTAGATTCTGGATATTAGCCCTTTGTCAGATGGAGAGATTGCCAAAATTTGCTCCCATTCTGTAGGTTGCCTGTTCACTAGCTATTGATGCAGTGTATCTTAAAATAATAAGGGCTATTTATGACAAACCTGCAGCCAATATCATACTGAATGGGCAAAAAATGGAAGCTTTCCCTTTGGAAACTGGCACAAGACAAGGATGCCCTCTCTTACCACTCCCATTCAACATAGTATTGGAAATTCTGGCCAGGGCAGTAAGACAACAGAAATAAACATATTCAAATAGGAAGAGAGGAAGTTAAATTATCTCTGTTTGCAGATGACATGATTGTATATTTAGAAATCCCCATCCTCTCAGCCCAAAATCTCCTTAGGCTGATAAGCAACTTCAGCAAAGTCTCAGGATACAAAATCAATGTGCAAAAATCACAAGTATTCATATACACCAGTAATGGATAAACAGAGAGCCAATACATGAGTGAACTCCCATTCACAATTACTACAAAAATAACAAAATACCTAGGAATACAACTTACAAGGGATGTGAAGGACCTCTTCAGGGAGAACTACAAACCACTGCTCTAGGAAATGAGCGGAAACAAACAAATGGAAAAATATTCCATGCTCATAGATAGGAAGAATCAATATTGTGAAAATGGCCATACTTCCAAGGTAATTTACAGATTCAATGCTATCTCCATCAAGCTAACATTGACTTTCTTCACAGAATTAGAAAATCTACTTTACATTTCATATGGAACCAAAAAAAGAGCTCT
>NW_016855831.1:0-513 GCF_001698545.2 Rhinopithecus bieti | reverse complement strand
AAATATGGTTAATCATTTATTTTTATTTAAATATAAGGGATTGAATTGGTCATATTTCTCACTTGTAAGGCCACTCTCATTTGTTTTATTTATTTATTCTCTTTTATTCACATTCACTCATCTCATTCCCCTTTCTCACCACAGGTAATTATTCCAATGTGTTTCATGTATATCCTTTTGTTTGTGTTTATTTAAAATATGTAGTATTGGGCTGGACATGGTGGCCGATGCTTGTAATCCCAGCACTTCGGGAGGCCAAGGCAGGCAGATCACTTGAGGTCAGGAGTTTGAGACCAGCCAGGCCAACATGGTGAAACTCCATCTCTGCTACAAATACAAAAATTAGCTAGGCGTGGTGGTGCACGCCTGTAATTTCAGCACCTGGGAGGCTGAGGCACCAAAATCCCTTGAACCCAGCAGGTGGAGGTTGCAGTGAGCCAAGATTGCACCATTTCACTCCAGCCTGGGTGATGACACTCTTTCAAAACAAAACCAAAACCAGGCCGGGCGCGG
>NW_016855830.1:0-422 GCF_001698545.2 Rhinopithecus bieti | reverse complement strand
GCACGTGTGCGCTTCTGTGTGTGTGTGCACGTGTGCGCTTGTGTGTGTGCGTGTGTGTGCACGTGTGCGCTTGTGTGTGTGTGGGCGTGTGTGTGTGCACGTGTGCGCTTGTGTGTGTGTGTGTGTGCACGTGTGCGCTTGTGTGTGTGCGTGTGTGTGCACGTGTGCGCTTGTGTGTGTGTGTGCGTGTGTGTGTGCACGTGTGCGCTTGTGCGTGTGTGTGTGTGCACGTGTGCGCTTGTGTGTGTGTGTGCACGTGTGCGCTTGTGTGTGTGCACGTGTGCGCTTGTGTGTGTGTGCACGTGTGCGCTTGTGTGTGTGTGTGTGCGCTTGCGCTTGTGTGTGTGTGTGCACGTGTGCGCTTGTGTGTGTGTGTGCATGTGTGCGCTTGTGTGTGTGTGTGTGCACGTGTGCGCTTGTGT
>NW_016855829.1:0-1264 GCF_001698545.2 Rhinopithecus bieti | reverse complement strand
ATCTGAGAAACTTCTTTTGATCTGTGAATTCATCTGACAGAGTTACACCTTAGTCCTCAGGAATCAGTTTCCTAACACTCTTTTTGTGGAATCTGCAAAGTGATATTTGGGAGCCCATTGGGGCCCATGATCAAAGAGGATACGTCCTCAGATAATAACTACAGAGAAGCTTTCTGAGAGATTGCTTTCTGATGTGCAAATTCAACACACAAAGTTCCACCCTTCCCTTCTTGAAACAGTTTGTTAACACTGTTGTCACTGCTTCTGCAAACTGATATTTGGTAGCTAATTGAGGGCTATGGTGAAAAAGGAATTATCCCGAGATAAAAACTGGAATGAGGGCTTCTGTGAAACTGCATTGTGATGTGAGAAAGCACCTCACAGAGATACACGTTTCTCTTCAGTGATCAGTTTGATAGCACATTTTTCTTGAAATCTGCAATGGGATACATCTTAGCATAATGAAGCTGATGGTCACAAAGGAAATATCCTCAGAGGAAAGTTAGAAAGTCGCTTTCCTAGAATCTTCCTGGTGATGTGTGAATTTATCTCGCAGAGTTACACTTATGTTTCATGGAGCAGGCCATTAACACTGTCTTTGAGGAAGGTGAGAAATGCTACTTTGGTTCGCATTGAGGCCTCCGCTGATAAAGGAAATATCGTCTGATAAAACCGAGAAAGAAGCTTTCTGAGAAACTTCTTTGTGATCTGTGAATTCGTCTATCAGATTTAAAACTTAGTCCTCAGGAAGCAGTTTGCTAACACTCTCTTCGTGGAATCTGCAAAGTGGTATTTGGGAGCCCATTGGGGCCCATGGTGAAAAAGGAAATATCCTAAGATATTAACTAGAGAGAAGCTTTCTGAGAGATTGCTTTCTGATGTGTGACTTCATCACACAGAGTTCCACCCTTCTATTCTTGGAACAGTTTGCTAACACTGTTGTCGTGGATTCTGCAAAGTGATATTTGGGAGCTCGTTGAGGCCTATGGTGAAAAAGGAATTATCCTCAGATATAAAATGGAAAGAAGCCCTCTGAGAAAATACATTGCGATGTGTGAATGCAACTCAGAGTTACACGTTTCTCTTCAGTGATGAGTTTGTTAACACAATTTTCTTGAAATCTGCGATGGGATACTTCTCAGCACATTGGAGATTACAGTCACAAAGGAAATATCCTCAGGTGAAAATCATAAAGAAGCTTTCTTAGAAACTTATTTGTGCTGTGTGAATTCATCTCACAGAGTTACACTTATGTTTCAAGAAC
>NW_016855828.1:0-1136 GCF_001698545.2 Rhinopithecus bieti | reverse complement strand
AAATATTTCAACAAGCAAGAACAGTTGAGTAAATGATGTTCCACCCACTGGATAGAATATTGTTCATCTATTGTTATTGGTGAACTTAAAGATTTAGTATATTTATTTATTTATTTTGAGATGGAGTTTCACTCTGTTGCTCAGGCTGGAGTCCAGTGGCCCGATCTTGGCTCACTGCAACCTCCACCTCCTGGGTTCAAGCGATTCTCCTGCCTCAGCCTCCTGAGCAGCTGGGATTACAGGTGAACGCCACCATGACCGGCTAATTTTGTATTTTGGTAGAGATGGGGTTTTGCCATGTTGACCAGGCTGATCTCAAACTCCTGGCCTCAAGTGATCCACCCTTCTCAGCCTCCCAAAGTGCTGGATTATAGGCGTGAGCCACTGCACCTGGCCAATTAAAGGTATTTTAATGACATGAGAAGAAACTCACATGCTGGAATTGGCTGCAGAATTGCCTAACAGGACACTCTAATTATGTAACAAATTATAACATGCTCACATACATGGGTGTCCACAGAAAAAAAGCCTGCATCGAAAGATATATGCTAACTAGATACATGCTAGCAGTGGTTATTTCTGGTCGTGGAAATAGGAATAATTTGTTGTGTCTTTTCTGTATAGGTTTTTTTTTTTTTTTTTTTTTTTGGAGACAGAGTTTCCCTGTTTGTTGCCCAGGCTGGAGTGCCCTGGCACAATCTCAGCTCACTGCAATCTCCGCCCCCCCCAGGTTCAATCGATTCTCCTGTCTCAGCCTCCAAAGTAGCTGGGATTATAGGCGCCCACCACCACACCCAGCTAATTTTTGTATTTTAGTAGAGGCGGGGTTTCACCATGTTGGCCAGGCTGGACTCGAACTCCTGACCTCAGGTGATCCACCCACCTGAGCTTCCCAAAGTGCTGGGATTACAGGTGTGAGCCACCATGCCTGGCTAATTTTTTTTTGTATTTTTAGTAGAGATGGGGTTTCACCATGTTACCAGGATGGTCTTGATCTCCTGACCTTGTGATCCGCCTGCCTCGGCCTCCCAAAGTGCTGGGATTACAGGCGTGAGCCACCGCGCCTGGCCCACTTTTTTGAGTATACTCCTGAGTGCAAAACAAAAAACAAAAACAAACAAACAAACCAACACACA
>NW_016855827.1:0-1171 GCF_001698545.2 Rhinopithecus bieti | reverse complement strand
GAGGGAGGGAGGGAGGGAGGGAGGGAGGGCAGGCAGGCCGGCCACAAGTCAGGCGTGATGGTGGGCGCTACTTGGGAGGCTGAAGCAGGAGAATCACTTCAACCCCGGAGGCAGAAGTTGCAGTAAGCCACTGCACTCCAGCCTGGGCGACAGAGCCAGACTCTGTCAGAAAAAAAAAAAAGGACCCCAATGATTGGGAAAATGGAATGCACCGGGAAGGTTAAGCAATCAATATCCCCTGACTCACTTCAAGGGCACTGGAGTCCCACTCATAGCCCACCAGCGGCACAGCCAGCATATGCCCCCACCCCAGCCTATAGCAGGCACGGAGGTAGGCGGGTCCCCAGGTAAGCATTGTCCTGTATGTCCCTACTTTAGCCAGCTCCTGCCCAAATACCACCTCTCCACCGCCACCACCCGCAAATATTTACATCCTGTTTATGCCCAGGCCTCCCAGGGCCTCCGTTTTCATGAATAAAATATGAGTTTCTAGGCCGAGCCATGAAGGAAAGAAACCCCCTACAGCTGCTAAGAACCAGAAGCCGTTTAATGTTTCGGTTGCTGTCGCCTCCCGCGTGGTATTTGGAGGAAATTTTAATTGGCCTTTCAAGGTGACTTGGCAGGGAGGCTTTGCTTTTCCCTTCTTCTCCTTTCTTCTTTTTCTCTTCTCCTTTATTCTCTTCTCTTCTCTTCTCTTCTCTTCTCTTCTCTTCTCTTCTCTTCTCTTCTCTTCTCTTCTCTTTTTTTTTTTTTGAGACCGAGTCTCGCTCTGTCGCCCAGGCTGCAGTGCGGTGGGGCGATCTCGGCTCACTGCAACCTCCGCCTCCTGGTTTCACACCATTCTCCTGCCTCAGCCCCCCGAGTAGCTGGGACTACAGGCGCCCGCCACCACGCCCGGCTAATTTTTTGTATTTTTTGTAGAGACGGGGTTTCACCGTGTTAGCAAGAATGGTCTCGATCTCCTGGCCTCGTGATCCGCCCGCCTTAGCCTCCCAAAGTGCTGGGATTACAGGCAGGAGCCACTGCGCCCGGCCCTCTTTTTTTTTTTTTTTTTTTTTTTTTTTTTTTTTTTTTTTCAAGTTTCGTTCCTGTTGCCCTGGCTAGAGTGCAATGACCCGGTCTCGGCTCACTGCAACCTCCGTCTCCCGGGCTCAAGCGATTCTCCTGCCTC
>NW_016855826.1:0-1986 GCF_001698545.2 Rhinopithecus bieti | reverse complement strand
AGTGCTGGGATTACAGGCTTGAGCCACTGCGCCCGGCCACTTGAACATATTCTTAGAAATTGCCTCATTTTATTCTCTTGTCTCATGACTCTACATTTTACATTAATATGAGACCATATATTTTAATGTCAGTTTTATTTTAAGAGAAAATTCAATTATTGTAGAATTTGAGAAATTTGAATTTGAGAAATTCAAAAGAAGCAGAAGAGAAAGAAGGAGATGATCTCTCATGATACCTTTAGTCACTTCCTTCCAATATTTTCCATTTGTATACGTATATTTATAAAATATTCATTATTGAAGCTCACTATATTATATATTCCATACCCTACTTTTCCGCTTAATATTTTCATTATCTGCAATATGAAAAGAGAGTTTTGATTGCCAAGTTTCTGGTAATCCCTCTCTTCTTGGACTTCATTTTGCTTTGCATTTCTCTGATGGCTCTTATTATATTATACCTTGTGCAATAATTATATGTGTACATGATTCATCCCCTTACTGTATTAGTACTTGGAGGCAGAAACTAAATCAAATACTGCTTTACATTTTCTAAAATAATTTTAAAAGTACCTTATACACATCAATTGTTTTAAATAACCAGCAGTCCCAATCAAATTATGCCAAAGTGATAGTATTAATTTTCTAGTTGTGATTTAAAAGTTGATCTAAAAAATTCCTGAAATAACAATTTCCAAATGATTACTTAATATCTTAAATAAATTCATATAGTAAAACTCTCTCAAGGAATATTTAACTATTGTAATCAAGAAGCATTTGAAAATACATTTAACCTCATATCCCTGGTAGATGATTTTTTATATCCTTGTTGAATTATTCTTTTTTCTCTTTTATCAAAGCTCAGCATATAATACTCTGATGAATTTTGAATATTTTGTTCATAATAAATGAATTATATGACATATTCAATTCACATAGCATAAAATGAGCATTTAAGTGGTTTTGAATTATCAATCGTGTAATTTGAACTAAATGGCAACAGGCTAATATTTTAAAAGATGGCTCTTTTCTTAAAAGTTTTACTCTGCTGCAAATTGAATTGTACAAGGTTAATTCCCCATTGAATGATGCTTGGAAGAGAGAGCCAGAAAAGAAACAGACAGTTTTCTAATAACAGAAGTGACAGCATATTTCTTCTGCTTCCCTACATGTGACAGTAGATATTTACTGTGACTACTATACCTAGAAAATCATTTGACCTCCTCTGTTTTAGTGACAGATACATTTCTCAAAACACTACTCCCAGAAGATTATGGCTCTTTTATTGAAGAAAAGTAATCCATCAAGCAAGTTTACATTACCAGGATTGGCATCTTTAGATCTACCAAAATCACTTAAACCATAACCTATTTTCCCAACAACTATGTTGACACAGCTCCACCATAATACACAAGCAATAAGACCTAACTCTGTGAGGTTAATACTGTGTTTCTTAAGCATCATAATTGAGCCAAATGGCATACACAAAATTATTAAGTTTAGCATAGATTTTCAGTCTAAAACTGTTTATTTGCCCTGCATGGACTATAACATTGAAATCTTGGTAACTAGGTAAAAAAATCATAGCAATGACCATTAATAATAATAGCGAACACAGTATTATTAATAATTCACAATAGCAAAGACTTAGAACCAACCTAAATGCCCATCAATGATAGACTGGAAAAGAAAATGTGGCACATATATACCATGGAATACTATGCAACTATAAAAGAGGATGGGTTCATTTTCCTTGCAAGGACATGGATGAAGCTGGAAACCATCATTCTCAGCAAACTAACACAGGAACAGAAAACCAAACACTGCATGCTCTCACTCGTAAGTGGGAAGTTGAACAATGAGAACACATGGACACAGGGAGGGGAACATCAGGGAGCCGGGGGCTGTCAGGGAGTGGGGGGCTAGGGGAGGGATAGCATTAGGAGATATACCTAATGTAGACGACGGGCTGATGGATGAAGCAAA
>NW_016855825.1:0-546 GCF_001698545.2 Rhinopithecus bieti | reverse complement strand
TATATATATCTATTATAACTATATTATATACATATATTTCTTATATCTATATTTTATACCTATCTATTATATCTATTATATTTATATTTTCTAATTATGTCTATTATATCGATATTTTATATGTATATCTATTACATCTATTATATCTATATTTTATACCTTTATCTATTATATCTCTATTTCATTCCTTTAGCTATTATATCTATTATGTCTATATTTTATGCGTATATCTATTATATCTCTTATGTCTATATTTTATACCTATGTCTATTATATCTATTATGTGTATATTTTATACGTATATCGATCAAATCTATTATGTGTCTATTTTATACGTATATATATTATATCTATTATGTCTATATTTTATACTTATATCTATTATATGTATTATGTCTATATTTTATACCTATGTCTATTATATCCATTATGTCTATATTTTATGCCTATATCTTTTTTGTCTGTATTTTATACCTATCTCTTTATAACTATTATCTATATTTTATAACTCTATCTGTTATATCTGTTATGTCTATATTTTATACC
>NW_016855824.1:0-1137 GCF_001698545.2 Rhinopithecus bieti | reverse complement strand
GTTTGCTTTGGGGAAGGGTAGATGCAAAGTGGCTCCAGTTTATGGCAGACAAAAGGAAAAATAGGGTGAATGGGGCTATGTTGGCAGGGACCGTCTTTCCTGCCTCCCTACGGGTCCCTCTGCCCGTCCCGAGCGTGTCCCGGTCCGTACCTCTTTCCTGTGTGGGTTTCTGGGGAGAGGGAAGGGGAGCAACGCTCCGGATGAAGAGACCGAGGACTCGGTGGACCCAGTTTCCCCAGCTTGTTCCCTTCCGTACCTCCCTTCCCCAGCTTGTTCCCTTCCGCGGTGTGGGCTTCTGGGATGAAGAGTCTGAGGTCTAGGTGGACCCAGTTTCCCCAGCTTGTCCCCGACTGCACCTCTCTGCTATGTGGACTTCTGGAGAGGGGAAAAGGGAGCCACACTGGGGGTGAGGATCCTGAGGTCCAGGTGGAATCAGTTCCCCAGAGTCTCCCCGTCCGCACTTCTCCCGCTATGTGGGCTTCTAGGGAGGGGGAAGGGGGAGCCACTCTGCGTGAGGAGACGGAGGTCCAGGTGGACCGAGCCCTCCCTTGCCCGACGGCCTCCTCGGGCCGGTCTTCCCCCACCAGGGTGAGCTGAAAGCCACTATCTCCTTCCCTCCAGCTACTAAAAATACCCGCACGCTGCCCACCTCCCGGCGGGGAGAGGCCTGGGGCGGGCGCCAGCCCCATCCAGCCCGAAGCCGGCGCCTGCTGGGGTAGAGCTGGGTCCCCAGAGACCTGGGTCCTCGGCCCATAAAAGCCCTGGCCGGGCCTCGAGGGGGGATTTACGACAAGCCCCTGCGGAGGATGGAAAAAGCCCGGCTCGGTGTTTAGATTTGCCCACGGTGTCACCTTGATGCTTGGCAGGCCCGGGGTGTTGGGTTGCCAGAGCGCGGGAGGGGTCGGCGGGTCCCACGGTCGGTCTGAGGGGCGGGGAAGGGGCGGGCATTGCGAGCCCAGGGCAGGCACCGGCGAGGCGAGACTCCTCCCCTCCTGCCCCTCAGACTGGGGGTTCCCAAGGCTACAACCCTTCCCCTTAGCTGGGCCCCCTCCACTCCTTCCCACACGTCTGCCCTTAGGACCACCCTCTAACCACAGAGTCCCTTCCCAGGCTCAGCCCGCACCTCCCCGCCCCCCC
>NW_016855822.1:0-423 GCF_001698545.2 Rhinopithecus bieti | reverse complement strand
CCTCCCAAAGTGCTGGGATTACAGGTGTGAGCCACCATACCTGGCCAATATTTAATTGATAGAATATATATTTATAGAGTACAGTATGATATTTCAAAACATGTATACCGGCTGCTCGCGTTGGCTCAAGCCTATAATCCCAGCACTTTGGGAGGCTGAGACGGGCGGATCACAATGTCAGGAGATCGTGACTAACATGGTGGAACCCTGTGTTCACTGGCTAACATGGTGAAACCCCGTCTCTCCTGAAAAATACAAAAAACTAGCCGGGCAAGGTGGCGGGCACCTGTAGTCCCAGCTACTCGGGAGGCTGAGGCAGGAGAATGGCATAAACCTGGGAGGCAGAGCTTGCAGTGAGCTGAGATCCAGCCACTGCACTCCAGCCTGGGCGACTGAGCGAGACTCTTGTCTCAAAAAAAAAAA
>NW_016855821.1:0-423 GCF_001698545.2 Rhinopithecus bieti | reverse complement strand
CGGGCGCCCCTCCCCCAGCCTCGCTGCTGCCTTGCCGTTAGATGGCAGACTGCTGTGTCAGCAATGAGGGAGGCTCCGTGGCCGTGGGACCCTCCCGGCCAGGTGTGGGTTTTATCTGCCTCTGGTGTGCCCGTTTGCTTAAAGCAATCTCCTGGTGTGCCCGTTTGCTTAAAGCGCAGTATTGGGGTGGGAGTTACCCGATTTTCCAGGTGTTGTGTGTCTCAGTTCCCCTGGCTAGGAAAAGGGATTCCCTTCCCCTTTGAGCTTCCCAGGTGAGGCGATGCCTCGCCCTGCTTCAGCTCTCGCTGGTCGGGCTGCAGCAGCTGACCAGCACCGATGGTCCGGCACTCCCTAGTGAGATGACTCCAGTATCTCAGTTGAAAATGCAGAAATCACCGGTCTTCTGTGTCGCTGGTCCTGGGA
>NW_016855820.1:0-2130 GCF_001698545.2 Rhinopithecus bieti | reverse complement strand
TAATAGAGCAGCTTAGCTTCAAACTATGTTTTAATTTTTTTTTTCTTTTCTTCTTTCCCCCCAGTCTCAAGACATAGCTTTGAGACAAACTACAGAAGTATTTTCTTTTTTCTTAAAATACAGCCTGGGGATGTGCTTTAAAACTCCACTTCCTCCCCTTTCCCACATTATGCTCCCATGCCTTATGCATATTTATTTACCTGGATGCTTGTTAAGTTCACACTGGCTCACTTATCTGGTCATATATTTCCTTACAAGCTTCAAGGACCAAATCCTGACAGGAAACAGGCACCTCCAGTATTCTCTCCCCAGCAGGAGATTACTTTAAGACCGGAGTTCCCTCTGGGCTAGAGATTGACTGCAAGATTGAATGTGATTGATTTGTAACCTGTCAGGTCCACAATGGTGCCAGCCACTTCACCAGATGGAACAATAATTCAAGATAAGCCTTCAGAGCAAGTCACACCATCTGGCACCTCCTAGCCCCTTTCTGTCTTGCATTCCAAGCCCCTCTTCTTAAACCCTTGCCATCTCTCCAGAAATTGGAAATTGGCAATTTTGGAAAGGATTCCAGCCCCTTTCCCCTTGCTGGCAATGGATAATAAAATTCACTCTCTTTTATCATACCCAACTCTTGTTATTTTAACTTCTTACTGCAACCATCAAGCAGCCAGACCCTCTTTTGGTTATAAGACATACTCACAAATTCCAGTAGAATCTACTATTGTGGTTACAAACTGAAGGATAATGTTCACATATGCATACTACTAAAATAATTAGTGGTCATACACTGAACCATCCACCACATCACATTTCTCTCACTATTAGCCATATTATCATTAAACATAAAGGACAATAAATATATGTAATTTAAGTACTTTTACCAATGGAGGTGAGCAATGTCAGATAATTCAAGCTATCAAATAATTCAAAACGAATATCAGTTTGGCTGTGGAATATATTTTAAAATGTGCTCTGCTTTAACAAAACCAAATATATATCAAAGCTCAGATGATAACAGGTAAGTGTTTACTCGAATTACAAAAGATTTTTTGCGTTGTAGCAAGTGTGCTTACAGTATGATTCTGTTTATAATAATTCCTCTTGTTGCCATCTCTTTAAATCTGTTAAATTTGTTTTAATTATTTGGGGAGTTGAGGGGCAAGTAATGACTGAAAGGGACACAAGGAGGCTTCTGGGTGCTAACAATGTTCTGTTTGCTGATTGGCTGCCCATTACATGGGTGTTTTCAGTTTCTGGAATTTCATCATCTTACAATATGTTTGCTTTTATGTATGTATACATCAGTCGAAAGGTTAAAATAAAAGATGGAGGCCTAGTGTGGTGGTGCACTCCTGTAGTCCAGCGACTCAGGAACCTGAAGCAGAAGGATTGCTTGAGCCCAGGAGTTTGAGGCTGCAGTGAGCTATGATCACACTACTGTACTCCAGCATGGACAAAAGAGTGAGACTTTGTCTCTAAAATAAAATAAAGGATGGACAGAAGTATAGCAGGAAAACAGAAAGAACACACAACAAAACATAAACAATGCTAGGGCATTATATCTAAATAGATGCTATCTCATTTTCTTTTTTTCCTTTTTTTTTGTTTTTTTGTTTTTTTGTTTTGTTTGGAGAGACGAGGTCTCGCCATGTTGCCCATTCTGGAGTACAGTGGCATCATGATAGTTCACAACATCCTTGAACCCCTGGACTCAAGCCATCCTCCAGGCTCAAGCCATTTTCCTGCCTCAGCGTCCCGAGTAGCAAGGGCTATAGGCACACAACCACCATAGTCAGCTAATTTTTTAATTTTATAAAGACGGAGTCTCGCACTGTTGCCCAGGCTGATCTTGAACTCCTGGCTGCAAGCAACTCTCTCTCTTCGGCTTCCCAAAGTGCTGGGATTACAGGCATGAGCCACCACACCCAGCCAATACTGTCTCATTTTCCTGTAAGTTTGATGAAAACCAAACAATCCTGTCCCACTCACCAATCTAGAGATAACTGTGAACTACATGTGGAAGAAAATTTGGATACGGATGTGAATGACTGAACAAATGTGAATTAAATTTTTACAGTATTTCTTTTCTTTCTTTCTTTCTTTTCTTTTCTTTTTTCTTTTTTTTTT
>NW_016855819.1:0-1489 GCF_001698545.2 Rhinopithecus bieti | reverse complement strand
ATATCATGAGAATAAGAGCAGATTTCAGATGAAGATTGACAATTTAGTTATGTTGAATAAGAGTTTTAATTTTAAAGATTTAAAATTCTAGTTACACAGTAGACATTTACGTATAACTCAGAATTTGAATTTATTTTCCTTTCATTTTGCCTTAGAAGTTAATAGACGATAATCATGGGTCTTTTAACATTTGATGGAATTTTTTCTTATAGTATTATAGAAGAGAGAGCTATGCAGACTCCTTGTCAGAAATGATGTGTTATCACTCAGTCTTTTTTCTTAATCCACAATGCTTTGGATGCTTATAATTGCAAATAACCAAAAACCCAACTCTAACTTATTAAAAAAGTACTATTTTACTTATGGAAATGAATAAATGCAGAGGCAGGGTGGGCTTCAGGTGCCATTTGATCAGTGCTCCAGCTCCATTTTCCTGAGGTTTCCTCAACCTCTGTTTTGTCTTCAGACTCAGGCTGGTATTCCTTATGTAAGAAAAGGCCTATAGCAGTACCAAAGTTAACCATCTGAACACCATGTCATCCAAAGCAAGAAAAGGGCATCTCTATTACAAAACTTCTCAGAAGAGTCCTGAGAATAACTATCTTAGCCTTGGAACACATGTGCCACTCCAGGAGTTAAGAATGGAATAAAATCGCTCAAAGTAACACAGATTCTACTATACACAGGGGGTTATTTGATAAAGGAAAATGGATATTAGAGAAGCAACCAACAGCTACTCCTAAAAACATTTTTGGGCAGATAAACATCCACGCACAAGTTTCTGTAGCATATGCCTTTTCCAATATGTTTTCATCAACCTGGGATTTGCTTATTTTCTCTCCAAAAAAAAAAAAAAATTTTTTTTTCAATGTATTATCTAGCTATAACATCTAGCTCTGATCTTGAGGCTCACCAGATGACCTGTCTTCTTCATCAGGCTCATAGACAGCTTCTCACAGTTCAGTATTTATGGGCAAATAAAACTTTAGTACAGTATATAATTTTTCATAAAAATTGCCTTTTGGAGAAGGAGCGGTTGGAAACAAACAGTGGTACGTTGTCTATAACACACACACAGGGTATCCCATGGGTAATAGTAAGCAAGCCTCTGTATTGTTGGAGCGAGCTCTTCAGTCCACTGTCTGGTTCTTGTTCTGCTCTTGCAGGAAGAACTTTCCTGTACATTTTAATCTTCTCCATGGTCACAGGTACTGCACTTTGGGGAGGCTTCTTCTTTAAGAAATCTTAAAAAGCAGTCCATTTCCATGTGATAATGATTATTCAGAGGCCTGGAGATCATCCCATAGCTTGAAAAATTGTAAGCCATTGGAAGTCAGTCTTGAGGTTATTGGTGATACACTGTCCTTAAGTGTTCAGCAGGCTTCAGGTCTACTTTGGTGGCTCTACAAAGGCAGCAAGGACCCCCGCTCAAAAGTTAGTTTGAATGTTAAGACTGATGTTGCCACACATACAAGAAGGTATGAAAAGG
>NW_016855818.1:0-725 GCF_001698545.2 Rhinopithecus bieti | reverse complement strand
AAAAGAGGGGTTTCTCTTTGGTTGTCTCCATCCCTAGCACTTAACGACCTTGAGTAGCTACCTTGAGTAGCTACCTACAGCTATTATCACTAACACACTGGACTCTGTACTCTCTCAGGTGGACTGCACAGCTATTTTCTGTTTTCATTTTTATTTTCCTGCTCCCCAAACTACAAAGTCTTGGTAGGTTAGGCAGTTTCAATTTGTTTTCTATTTTGAATAGGGAAAGAAATCTATTTTGAATAGGAAAAGAAAGAATGTACTCTATTAATATAGATATTGAGTTTCAAAGTGAGAAGAAAGATTGTTTTTAAAATTCAGTCATGAAGGCCAGGCTCCATGGCTCACGCCTGTAATCCCAGCACTTTGGGAGGCCGAGGCGGGTGGATCACCTGATGTCAGGGGTTCGAAACCATCCTGGCCAACATGGTGAAACCCTGTCTCTACTTAAAAAAAAAAAAAAAAAAAAAAAAAAAAAAAAAAACAAAATTAGTCAGGCATGGTGGCACATGTCTGTAATCCCAGCCACTTGGGAGGCTGACGCAAGAGAATCGCTTGAACTTGGGAGGCAGAGGTTGCAGTGAGCCAAAATCGCACCCTTGCACTCCAGCCTGGGCAACAAGAGCAAAACTCCATCTCAAAAAATAAATAAAATACAATTCAGTCATGATTTGAAAAAACTACTGCTCCTAGTAAGATCTAGAAATCAGTGCTCTACATGATGA
>NW_016855817.1:0-723 GCF_001698545.2 Rhinopithecus bieti | reverse complement strand
AGACAGAGTCTCACTTTTGTTGCCTAGGCTGGACTGCAGTGATGCGATCTCCACCCACCGCAACCTCTGCCTCCCGGGTTCAAGCAACTCTCCTGCCCCAGCCTCCTGAGTAGCTGGGATTACAGGCGGCCACCACCACGCCAGGCTGATTTTCATATTTTTAGTAGAGACGAGTTTTCACCATGTTGACCAGGCTGGTCTCATACATCTGACCTCACGTGAATCTCTCGTCTTTGCCTCCCAAAGTGCTGGGATTATAGGCGTGAGTGACCGCGCCTGGATTTCTGTGCCTAATTCTATAAAATAATTGAACTTGAGGAGAGACTCACGGGAACTCTCAAATCTGTAGTAAGCTAGGTAGAGTGCAGTTAACTTGGGCATACTCAAGACTTGTGACTGATGTCTGAGGTGGTTATCATTTTGTGGGACTGAGCCCTCAGCCTGTGGGTTCTTTGTTGACCCTGGGCAGTTAGTGTCAAAATTGAATTGATTTGCAGGATGCCTAGATGGTATTGGAGAGTCGATTAGTGTTGAAAAGCTTCATATAGAGATAAAATAATAAAGTGCTAAGTTGATTTTTTGGTAGATCACAGATGATTCATAAATCATAGCTAATATCACCTTCACATGATTTAGTAAGTAACCCAATTATTTAAACATTCCTATATGTCCTGAAATGCTCTGAGTAGGGATGTTTTATCAAGAGTGTTATCTGGTTTTTTC
>NW_016855816.1:0-1999 GCF_001698545.2 Rhinopithecus bieti | reverse complement strand
GGTTCATGCCATTCTCCTGCCTCAGCCTCCCGGGTAGCTAGGACTATAGGTGCCCGCCACCTCGCCCAGCTAGATTTTTGTAGCTTTTAGTAGAGACGGGGTTTCACCGTGTTAGCCAGGATGGTCTCGATCTCCTGACCTCGTGATCCGCCCGTCTCGGCCTCCCAAAGTGCTGGGATTGCAGGCTTGAGCCACCGCGCCCGGCCTATTTCTTTAATTTTTAAAAATTTCAGCTGTTGTTTTAGATTCAGGGGGTACATGTACAGTACAGGTTTGTTATCTGGGTATATTGTGTGATACTGAGGTTTGGGGTACAGTTGATCCCATCACCCATGTAGTGAGCATAGCACCCAATAGTTAGTTTTTCAACCCTTGCCCCCCTCATTTCTCCTCTCTCTAGTAGTCCCTAGTATCTATTGTTGCCATCTTTATGTACCCATATACCCAATGTTTAGCTACTACTTATAAGTGAGAACATGTGGTATTTGGTTTTCTGTTCCTGTATGAATTCACTTAGGATAATGGCCTCCAGCTGTATCCATGTTGTGCAAAGGACATGATCTCATCCTTTTTTATGGCTGCATAGTATTCCATCGTGTATATGCAGTAGATTTTCTTTATCCATTCCACCATTGATGGGCACCATTTGATTCCATATCTTTGCTACCATGAGTGGTGTTCCCAACAGCATTTGTGTTTTATCAATGAATTCCTTAAAAATCAGAAAGCCTTCAAGAGTTGAAGAATGAATGTCTAAAACAATTCTTAAGGCCAGGAACAGTGTCAAACAAGGGGCTTTCTCAGGGAGTGTACTTTCTTACTATATCTCATGGTCAGAAGAACAACGCCCCCCAAAGATGTCCACATCCTAATTCCCAGATGCTGCCTTGCCACCAAATGGTGACAAAGAGACTTTGTAGATGTAGAATCTTCAGATGGCGAGATTATCCTGGATTTTCCTGGATTATTCAGGCAGTCTCAGTGTCATCTCAAGGGTTCTCATAAGAGGGAGGCAGAGGGTCTGAGTCAGAGGAAGGGACCTGATGATGAAAGCAGGTGTGTATGTGTGTGACAGAGAGAGAGAGAACCCTTTGACAGTGTACATTGCTGACTTTGAAACCGGAGGAAGGGTCAAGGAGTCCAGGAATCCAGGCAGCTCCTAGAAGTCAGAAAAGGCAGGCACATGAATTGTCCCATTGAGCTTCCAGAAGCAATGCAACTCCTGACACCTTAAATCTGGGACTTCTGACATCCAAAAGTATAAGATAATAAATTTGTCTTGTTTTAAGTCACTAAGTTTGCATTAATTTTTAACAGCAGCTTAGGGAATCCAGTACACATCTTACAGTCCATTTATGGCCAGATTCAACTTTTCCACCATTCAACTATTTGCAACACCTACCAAATAGTTCAAAGGAGCATGGTGCTGCACACCTGTTGCAAAATGAACTATATGATGAGAATTAACTAAGAGCTCAAACTTGAAACCACTGGCTTGGGGAATGATACGATCAATAGTAGGGGAGATATAACAGTAAGAAAAGATGCTGTTGATTCTGGCCAATGCATGTTCCTGTGCAGTTTGGGCCCAGCCGAGAGTGCCTGACTGTGGGGGCAAATGACAGGTGAAGTCCAGGCCAAGCGCCATCTGCCAAGTAGTGCACCCAGTCATGGAACGGCCTTTACCTGGAGGAAGGAACACCGTTTTCTAATTTGCCCAAAGGCACCAGATGGACTAGCAACAGTCCCAGAAGACTTAGCATGGTTCTGCCAAGGACTGAGGGTGTGAATTCAGATTTGTTACCATTTATCACTTTGGACAGAAGCTACAGTTAATTAGGTAATTCACTTCTCTGGCATTCAGTTTCATTGCTTAAAATGGAGACTTCAAGGTAAAATGAACTGATTGTTGCTAACTCCACTCCAGTCCTGCATGCCTTCTTGCTGTTCTTCAAGTACACACCTCCTAACCCAGGGCCTTTGCACTCACTGTTTCCGC
>NW_016855815.1:0-1138 GCF_001698545.2 Rhinopithecus bieti | reverse complement strand
ATAAATAAATAAATAAATAAATAAATACTGCACACCTCTAGTTTTAGTGCCTTGGGAAGCTGAGACGGGAGGATCACTTGAGCCTAGGAGTTGGAGGTTCCAGTGAGCTATGATTGCGCCACTGTACTCCAGCCTGTCTCTGAAAAACAAAACAAAACAAAACAAAGCAACTCTTTAACTTGGCATGCAAAGCCCCACCTGTGTCTCTAGTCTCATTATTCACATGTATCTCCTTTCACAAATATTCTAGACATATTGAAAGTAAAACTTCTTTTCTGTATCCCTGTGTCTTTACATATCCTGTTCCCTGTGCCTAGAATTACCAGTATTCTACTCACTTGGCAAATTTATAATCACTTTAGAAAATCCTGCTAAAATAACCTAAGTTGGGTTTGGTAACACACCTGTAATCTCAGCTACCCAGGAGGCTGTGGCAGGAGGATCACTTGAGGCCAGGAGTTTAAGACCAGCTTGGCAAGGCAGTGAGACCTTCATCTCTGAAAAAAAAAAAAAAAAAAAAATTAGCTGGCTGTGGTGGTGCACACCTGTAGTTGCAGCTATTTGAGAGGCTGAGGTAGAGGACCTCTTGAGCCCAGGACTTTGAGGCTGCAGTGAACTATGATTTCACTATATGAAATCGTATGATTTCATATGATATGATTGTGCCACTATACTCCAGCCTGGGCAACAGAGTGAGATCCTGTCTCTAAAAACAAAATTAAATAAATAATAAATAAAATAAAACGTTACCCTCACATGAAGCTTTTCTTAGCTTTTTCTGGGACACTTAGTTGCTTTCTGATCTATATTCGCACAGCACTTTATTCATATTTCTCTTCTGTCACTTAGCTGAATTGTTTTGTAACCTGTCAGTTAACATATCTATTTCCCATTTGATCAGTGGCTTTTAAACTTTTTTAGAGGTCATAGATGATGTACTACAAACTGTGGACTCTGTCTAGAAAAATACACATATATGTATATATTTACACAGTTGTTCGTGAGGTTCATGAACTTCCCAAAGGACATGCACAGACTCTTCACCTGCATTAGAATCACTAGGAATGCTTGTTTATAAAGCAACCTGAGGCCGGGCGCGGTGGCTCAAGCCTGTAATCCCAGCACTTTGGGAGGCCGA
>NW_016855814.1:0-1999 GCF_001698545.2 Rhinopithecus bieti | reverse complement strand
AGGGAGGGAGGAAGGAAGGAAGGAAGGAAGGAAGGAAGGAAGGAAGGAAGGCAGGAAGGCAGAAAGGAAGGAAAGCTATTTAGCCTTTGTGGGGAGGCACATTTGGGTAGAAGAGTGTGGACAGAAGTAAGATTGCAAGGCACTGGGGAGAGAACTGGAGTAGTAGAGATGAATTAATGATTGCATGATGCTAGTTTAAGAAACATGGGAGGGAAAAGGATAGAGGCATGGGTGTAATGAGGGAAAACAGAAGGGTCAAGCAAAGACATTTTCAAAATGGGTAAATAAGTGAAATGTGCAAAATACAGGAATTTAGAGGAAAAGGAGCTTTTGAAGATGGCTGGGGATGATGGAATGAGTGTAACAACTGTGCACTGACGGGAATTGAGGATGCAGGTGCAGGGTTCGTTACCTTAGAGAAGGATGAAATGTATTTCACAGCATTCAAACACAGGATCTAAAGGAGGTTAGGTGAGGAAACTAAGGGCTTATGCCCTTATAATAATAATAATTATTATTTCAGAACAATAAGGGCAGGAATTTGCTGGCAAGAATAGAGTGGAGGAGTGAGGAATAGAAATATTTACATAGTAAAGTCTCATATATCAATCCCACATTTAATTTATGTGAGTGTTACCAAATATGCTTTGGGAAAAAAAAAGGCAAGGTAATACATCCCTTTGGTTTCACATGGATAAATTACTGAACGTGTTCTCCACGTAAAGCATGATTTAAGTTTCTCTTTGGCCATAAAATGAAATCATAGTGTATCTTGTATGGTGGACACTGCAATGTGCACCAAGATTCTCCTTCTGCATTGAAGAACCTATTTCCCCTGCTGCTAGGAATGCTGCCAGAAAACACTCTCACTGTCATTCCATTTTGGAGATTGTCTTGGCTGAAGAAATTTGCCTCACCCAAGGTCATAGCCCTTTCTGGATGGCCCACATCCAGTGAGTGATCCATATAGGGTGTAAAAACCTGACCCTCTCTCTCCAGCAGGGAATGAGTCTGAATGTCCAAGCTCCAGAGCTTCCCACAGGGTTTGCTGAATTCTTTATTAACATTGTATTCTGCTTTCATTCCTTCCTTTTAGCAGGTGCTGAAGAACACTTCCTGAACATCCGTTATGTTAATCTATGTTTGAATGGCTGTTTCTGGGGAAACCATCCTGCAACAGTTGAAAGGCTTATTCCTCCACGTGCAGTAAATGCTACTAGCAGACAGCTGTCAAATGTCAGTCTCCTTTAATTTGTCTCAGCTGAAGAAAACTTTCTTTACCAAGTCAGAGCTCCTTCTAGGGACAGCCCATGTTCGATGACTGATTGATGCAGTATCATCCTCGCTTTACCTTGGAACATTTCTGATAGGCCAATCACATTCAAATCTCTCCAGGGCATTAGCTGAAGCCCTAGCTGAGACTGCATTGTAACCCAGCTTTTCCTTCTGTCCGGTTCTCCTTCAATCCCTTCCCTTTAACAGGTGCGATTCCAAAGGCACTCAGTCAACCTTTTGCATGCTAAGGTCCATCTATGAGTCGGCTTCCTGTGAAAACTATCCTACAATATCTTGCTATCCCATATTATTTTTTAATATCGATTTTTACCTTAGCAAAGTATTCCAGTAAAGGTTCATTGTTTTATTTGACCCTGGAAATAAATAGTTAAATATATCTTAATGCCTGGCCGGGCGCGGTGGCTCACGCCTGTAATCCCAGCACTTTGGGAGGCCGAGGCGGGCGGATCATGAGGTCAGGAGATCGAGACCATCCTGGCTAACACGGTGAAACCCCGTCTCTACTAAAAATACAAAAAAAAAAAAAAAAAAAATTAGCCGGGCATGATGGCGGGTGCCTGTAGTCCCAGCTACTTGGGAGACTGAGGCAGGAGAATGGCGTGAACTCGGAAGGCAGAGCTTGCAGTGAGCCGAGATCACTCCACTGCACTCCAGCCTGGGCGACACAGCGAGACTTGTCTCAAACAAACAAATAAAAAAAAAT
>NW_016855813.1:0-423 GCF_001698545.2 Rhinopithecus bieti | reverse complement strand
TGTCCTCAGAAAAAAATAAGAAAATAGCTTTTTGAGAAACTGCTTTTTGATGTGTGAATTCATCTCACAGAATTACACTGTTCTGTTCATTGATCAGTTTGCTAACACAGAGTACATTGAAGTTTATGGTGACAAAGGAATTATCCTGAGACAAAAACTAGAAAGAAGTTTTCTGAGGAACTTTGTTGTGATTTCTGAAATCATCTAACAGAGATGCACCTTTCCTTTCATGGAGCACTTTGGTAGCCCTGTGTTTCGGGAATTTGAGAAGGGATGTTTTGGATCGCATTGAAGCCTATGGGGTCAAAGGAAATATCCTCAGATTAAAACTAGAAAGAAGTTTTCAGAGAAACTTCTTTGGGATGCGTGAATTCATCTCACAGAGTTACAACTTTCTTTTCATGGATCAGTTTGCTATCACTG
>NW_016855812.1:0-1258 GCF_001698545.2 Rhinopithecus bieti | reverse complement strand
GACCCCATCTCTATTAAAATATAAAACTATCCAGGCGTGGTGGTGGATGCCTGTAATCCCAGCTACTTCAGAGACTGAGATAGGAGAATTGCTTGAACCCAGGAGATGGAGGTTGCAGTGAGCCAACACAGTGCCACTGCACTCCAGCGTCAGTGACAGAGTGAGACTCTGTCTTAAAAAAAAAAAAAAAAAAAACCCAAAACAAAACAAAACAAAAAACAAACAAGGTGAAAACCTAGTGGTAACAACTGAATTTGGTGTGGGAAGGTTGGCCAACACAGTGGGAATGTCAGCATTGTGCTTCTGTGGGGCCCAAATTGTCCTCAGAATAGTAATAATAATGAGTAGACACTGAACTAAATAGTAGACATCAACCTGCTAGAAATCATATTGTGGATATTGGTCACAGGTGCTACTATAATGAGTGCTGTTTAGAAACCAGTTTTAAGTTTTGCTTGGAATTTATGTTGTGCTTGAGTGTTTTATAACTTGTTTTTCAAAAAGTTAAATGGTGGATTGGGGAAAGAGGAATGGAGAGTGATTGCTAATGAGCACAGGGCTTCTTTTGGAGGTGATGAAAAAGTTCTGGAATTTGTGTGATGGTTGCACAACTTTGTGAGCATAATAAAAATCCCTGAATTTGAATTTGAATCATACTTTTAGCTAATGTTTTAATTATCATTTTATGTTCTATTAATCAGATCAAAATCTTGTTTCACTTGATTTTAGATTTTTTTCATTTTATTGTTATTTTGAATAATTCTTTGATTTACTTGGTTCAAAAGCAAAATACATGAAACATTATTCCTCAAGAAGTTTTACTCCTATGAATATTTATTCTTATTTTCCACCTTTTCTTTCCAAAAGGTAGTGTTCTCTCTATATATGCAAATATTGTTCAGTGCCTTGGATTTTTCACTCAACAATATGACCTGGACATCTTCCCACATTGGAACTTAGAGAACTTCCTAGTCCTTGGATTTGCAGTTGCATGGTATTCCACTAGTGGAAGTAAGACAACTTATTGAATCAGTCCCCTGGATCATCTGATTTTTAAAATATGAAGATATACTTAAATAGAATTTTAAAATGTCAGTGGATAAAGGATACTCAACTTACATGTACATCTGGTTTGAAATATTTTGGCTTATGGAATGATCAGAGAAAAGGAATTTGTTATTTATAGGCTCCAAAATAATAATTTATAGAAGAAATCCTATAAAAACTAATTTTGAATCAAAATGCATAGCAATTATAG
>NW_016855811.1:0-513 GCF_001698545.2 Rhinopithecus bieti | reverse complement strand
ATTCCAGGACTGGTGGGGAGCTTGAATGTCCACCTCCAATTCTCTCTTCCCATTTTGGCAAACTTAGGTCTAGAGAAATTCTCTGAGAGTGACATGCTGGCTTGGAGGAGGATGAGGTATGGTATAGTCTAAAAAGATGGTTCCTTCTTTCAATTTGGTGGGCCCAAGGATTTCTCTGTTTTTCTGTCAAGTTCTGGTAAATTAAGGGTAATATTATTGCCTTTTAATAATTTCTATCTCTACTTCCGTGGGGAGAGTGATGTGTGAGGATCTTTTATTCTGCCATCTTGCTGATGTTACCCACAATGATCAAGTATATTTAGTTGTATAAGAAACCACTGTACTGTGTTCCAAAGTGGCTATACCATTGTACATTTCCACCACCACAGTTTGATGTTCACACTCCCTTATACATGCCCACATCAGTACGTCTACTCATTATAGATAGATAGATCCATGGTCTATTTTTCCTGATCTATGATTGCAGTTCTCTTCTTTAGGGATGAAAGTTAG
>NW_016855810.1:0-428 GCF_001698545.2 Rhinopithecus bieti | reverse complement strand
CTTGACACTTTCGTGGTTTGTTTTCTACTGGTTATTCAAGAATAGTTAAATCGTGGCTGGCAGTGACAGCTGATGCACTGATCTGGCATGCTGTCAAGTGTCTGGGAAGTCTGTCGAGGGGTAGCAACTCCTTTCAATTCTGGGAACACAGGACTCAGTTTTGTGTCAGGATCAACCTCCGCTCGGCGGCATCTGTCTGATCGCCTTGCAGTTGTGTGCAGATGCTGGGAATTTTCCCTGTCAGTGAAATGAAAGTTTTTGCTGGCAGTTCAATCAAAGTTTGCTGTAATTTGTTTACTACATGCCCAGTGGCCGCCGGGGCGCTCCGGGTGAGGGATTCCACCTCTCCGGGTTTTGAAATTGTAGGTGATAGATAGGGATTCTATGACCTGGAGCCCTATCCTGGATGCAGGCCCTCAACCATAGCC
>NW_016855809.1:0-723 GCF_001698545.2 Rhinopithecus bieti | reverse complement strand
TGCCTCAGCCTCCGAAGTAGCTGGGACTATAGGCGCTCGCCACTACGCCCGGCTAATCTTTTGTATTAGTAGAGACAGGGTTTCACTGTGTTAGCCAGGATGGTCTCGATCTCCTGACCTCGTAATCCGCCCGCCTCCGCCTCCTAAAGTGCTGGGATTACAGGCGTGGGCCACCGCGCCTGGCTCCAACACATCTTATTTGGCTTCTAGAACACCTCTTGGTCATGCAGTGAGGGATACCCTCAAGTTAACCACGGGAAAAGAAGACAGCAATCATATGAGGCAGACACTGTTATCTTATTCAGATGAGGAAGCAGATGCTTAGAGAAGTTAGATAACTTTCTCAGTAAAACGTGTCTTTGACTCCAAAGCCTGTGTATGTATATAAAACACAAAAAATAGGTTATTATAGCTAACTCTAAGAAATACATATAAGCAAAAATAAAAACAAATGTAACCACTGAGAAATGACTACCGTTAACATTTTGCTGTACACCCTTCCAGACTTTCCATTTGTCTGTGTGTGGGTCCATACAAATACAGCATATGTGAATATTTATAAGCATGGTATCTATGCACATAGACATATACTCCAGTCCTTTCTAATGCATATAAGTATGTCAGGCCATGCTCATTAACTACCATCCTCAATCCCTTATTAGCAGTTCTGAAGTCCTGAAAGCTCTGAAGGCTGGAACAAATTTTTCTTTTTTTTTTTTTTTT
>NW_016855808.1:0-1265 GCF_001698545.2 Rhinopithecus bieti | reverse complement strand
GAAGGATTTCTTCTCTGCAATGTGAAGGTTGGGGCTGGTTGGCATTTGCCATCTGTGACTAGAAGGGACCCAGGCTGCTCCCCTCCTGCCGCCCAACTCCTGCTCCTCCAGCTCTTGCTCCTCCAGCTCCTGCCCCTGTTCCCACCAGCAGGAAGAGGAGCGGGAAGGTGCCTTTTCCTCTTTAAGGGGATGAGGTGAGAGTTACACCTGCCATTTCGCAAGTCCCTGGGGTGATTCTCCAGCGTGGGTGGGAGTTGAGTTTGGAGGCCTGAGCCCCATGAAGCTGGGGTTGCTGTTCCCTGAGCAGCAGGAGCTGGGACTCTGGGAAGTGGGGTCAGAGGGTAGCCTTTGTTGAATCCACAGGAGGGTCCCCTCGTCCCAGTTGACATCTTCAATGCAGAAGAGGGTGTGGGCTCCATGGTCCATTAATAAATAGAATGTTACTTTTTTTTTTTTAAGCACATCGAACCCGAATTCCTTCAGCCTTTGCTAAAGTGGCATTTTGTAATTCCACATGATTTCATCGTTACACCTGTAGGAGAGAATGCTTCCTGTAAACCAGAAGCATCTCTGAGACGGTTCTCTGCCCATAGAGAGCCCATTTTCCCAAGGTTAAAGACACAGCCTCAGGAGGTCTTGGACGTGTGCCCAAGGTGTTTGGGGCACAACTTGGTCTTACACATTTTAGGGAGACGTGAGATATCAATATATGTGAGATGTACGTTGGTTCTGTCCAGGACGGAGGGACAGCTCGAAATGGGGAGGGGTTTCCAGGTCACAGGTAAATCAGACAAATGCGTTTCTGGTTAACCTTTCCAGAGGAAGCAGTCAAATCCACATTTATCTCCGTGTGCAGATGGTGACTTTGAGTTCTGTCCTCTGTCCATGAGGAATTTCCTTGTGGACCCGTTGTGAGGGAGGTACGTGGCTTTTTTTTTTTTGCCCCCCAGTAGCTGTCTCTGTTAGGAAGAGCATGGGAGGCAGGTTTGCCGTAAGCTGTTCCCCACCTTGGTGTCCCTTTAGCTTAGTGATTTTGGGGTCCTGAGATGTATTTTCAACTTCATGCTTCTGAACACACTGGCACTCTAAACAGTGTTGTAGGAGGCATCTAACTTAGAAGAAGAATCTATTTGGAAGGACTTGAGCACCTTCCTCCTTGAGAGAATCAAGCCTTTGTTTAGTTTGCCCCGAGGCTGTTAGGCTGCCCTGGGCAGTGCGACCTTAGAAAGCTATGCCACTCTGAGTGCCTAGCTGTGGTATCTGAG
>NW_016855806.1:0-1313 GCF_001698545.2 Rhinopithecus bieti | reverse complement strand
CCAGCACTTTGGGAGGCCTTGACGGGTGGATCACGAGGTTAGCAGATCAAGACCATCCTGGCTAACACGGTGAAACCCCATCTCTACTAAAAATACAAAAAACAGCCGGGCGAGATGGCGGGCGCCTATAGTCCCAGCTACTCGGGAGGCTGAGGCAGGAGAATGGCGTGAACCCGGGAGGCAGAGCTTGCAGTGAGCTGAGATCCGGGCACTGCACTCCAGCCCAGGCGACAGAGCAAGACTCCACCTCAAAAAAAAAAAAAAAAAAAAAAAAAAAAAAAAAAATCATTTTAGAAGTCATGCCTTGACTCCTGAAAGTTTACATCATTGGCCTTTGCATGAAATGTGCTAATTGACTAGTTGAATAACACATGTAGTTGACTGTATTTATAAATATATAGTAGTTCTGTTTTTTTTGAGCTTTTTGGCCATTGTTCCTTTTCCCTGTATTTGTGAATCTCACATTAATGAATTTGTATTTTTAGCCCCTGAGAACTGAATAAGCTGGATTGATATTGCCTACAGTTATGGTTGAAGATTATAGGCCGGGCACGGTGGCTCAAGCCTGTAATCCCAGCACTTTGGGAGGCCGAGACGGGCGGATCACGAGGTCAGGAGATCAAGACCATCCTGGCTAACACAGTGAAACCCTGTCTCTACTAAAAAATACAAAAAACTAGCTGGGCGTGGTGGCGGGCGCCTATAGTCCCAGTTACTCGGGAGGCTGAGGCAGGAGAATGGTGTAAACCCGGGAGGCGGAGCTTGCAGTGAGCTGAGATCCAGCCACTGCACTCCAGCCTGGGTGACAGAGTGAGACTCCGTCTCAAAAAAAAAAACAAGATTATTAGTATTTTTCTTTTGAACACTCCTGCTGTGTTCTGAATGGTCAAGAATTTACTGTGAGGACTTTTAGTAGCCCTTAATCAACTGCAGTAATTCATTACTAGTTTATGATCAAGACAATGAAGTTTATCTTTTTAAGTAAATAGAATGTTTGAGATTTTAGAAAAAGTCGTGTGCATTAATGTAATCATAAACTGTACAGCATACGTGATTATGGAAGTTTATTCTAAAGAATAATACTGATTAGGGAATTTGTATCTTTTGTGTGAAAAATTTATAATAGGCTACTGTAGGTTCAATTTTAGGATTAGTGAGTTACTATAACAAACTACCTAGAATAATGCTTAGTATATATTAAGCATCAAATAATTTTTCGCTTCTTCAGACAGAATACAGAAACCACAGCGTAATTAGAACAGGTAAAGTTTGATTTTTTCTTTAAATTTCTTATTTTTTTTTTTTTCTTTTTT
>NW_016855805.1:0-723 GCF_001698545.2 Rhinopithecus bieti | reverse complement strand
GGAATTCACGTGACAAAGAGCAGTTTCACAGAGAGCTTCCTTCTGGTTTCTCTCTCGGGTTATTTCTTTTTTGGGATATTCTAAAGAGTGTTTCCAAATGTCCTTTCTCCGATTCCACAGAAACACTGATTTCAAACTCTTCAATCCAAAGAACGATTTTACTCTGTGAGGTGAATACAAAAATCACAAAAGAGGTGCGCAGTAAGCTTCTCTCCGATTTTCGATGGAAGACATTTTCTTGCCTCACACAGGCCTCCGGACGCCACTTACTATCCCTCCGCAGAACCCTCAAAGACTGACTTTCAAACTGGGGAATGTAAAGTAAGTTTTAAACATGTGAAAGAATGTACATGTTAGACAGCAGTTTCTTCGAGTGCTTCCTTCTTTTTTTTATTAGACGATATTTCACTTTTTGCCATAGTCTTCAATGTGCTCCGAGTATCACTCTTTTGGTTTTACAGGAACAGTGTTCAAACTGTGCCTTATGAGAAAAAGTTATAACTCCCTCAGTGGAATGCACACATCACCAATCAGTTTCTCAGAATGCTTCTCCCCAGTGTTTATCTGACTATATTTCCTCTATCACCAGAGGCCCAAATTAGATCCCAAATATCCTTTGCGGATCCATCCACGAGGAATTTGCCAAGCTGTGTAATTTAAAGAAAGCTTCCTCTATGTGAGATGAATAAACATAGCAAAAGCAGATTCACACAAAGGTTCTTA
>NW_016855804.1:0-1587 GCF_001698545.2 Rhinopithecus bieti | reverse complement strand
AATAGAACCACACAAATAACCCATTTTAACCTTAATATTTGTTATTAATTATGCATGTATGAGAGATACCATATTTGTTTTGTATTTTCCTGTAAAATGGTGTAGTATCACCAAAAAAATTAAGCAACTCTTTTGATCCTTAGTTCAAATTGCTGCATTCAAGATGATGAGTGACACATGAAGAAGTCTGATAAGATTAGGATGCCCAGAGGACAACTAGAGTCACTTATACATAGGGGTTTTGCCACAGGCCTTCTCCAGAGGTTCTTATGTCTCAAATCTATACATCAGCAAACATACCCACCAATTATTATATATTATGAACCTTCAGGATTGCTCAAAAGCCACAGGTCTACTGTATTTCCTTATAGTCTTTGTTTCTATGCATTTTAAAACAAAATGAGAATCATAGTTTTACGGACTTAATTGTATCCCACCCCCCCACAAAATTCATATGTTGAAGCCCTAATCCCCAGTACCTCAGAATGTGACTATACTTGGAGGTAGCACCTTCGAAGAGCTAATTAAATTAAAATGGTCATTAGGGTGGACCCGAATCCAATATGACTGGAGTCCACATCAGAAGAGGAGATTGGAACCTAGAGAGTGAGCAGGGAAAGGCCATGTGAGGACACGGGAAGGAAGACGACAGCCATCTGCAAGCCAAGGAGAATGGCCTCGGGAGAAATCACACCTGCTGCTGATATCTTGATCTTGGACTTCTAGACTCCAGAAGTGTGAGAAAATACATTTCTGTTGTTTGAGCCTGGCGTAGTGCCACGTGCCTGTAGTCCCAGCTACTCACGAGGCTGAGGCAGGATGATCATTTGAGCCCAGGAGTTTGAGGCTGCAGTGTGCTATGACCACACCTGTGAATAGACGCCGCACTCCCGTCTGGGCAACATTTTGAGACCCCCTATCTCTAAAAAAACAAACAACTTCTGTTGTTTGAGCCACTAGGTCTGTGGTATTTCATTTTGGCAGCCCAATGAAATGAATGCAACATAAAAAAAAATTAGCTGGACATGGTGGTGCATGCCTGTAGACCCAGCCACTTGGAAGCCTGAGGCAAGAGAATCACTTGAGCCTAGGAGGTCAAGGCTGCAGTGAGCCATGATCATACTGCTGCACTCCAGCCTGGGTGACAGAGTGAGACCCTGTCTCTTAAAAACAAAAACTAACACAGTACACATAATAAAGCACAGTTTTGTATCCTGCATTTTTTTCACTTATCACATCATAAATAATTTCCCTGTGTTATCAAATATTCTTCAAAAGCAGGGTGCAAATGGCTATAAAGCATTCTGCTGTGGAGATGGACCATAATTTATTTAGTCACATCCCTATCATTGTACATATACATTATTTCAGGTTTTCCACTATAATAAATACTGCAATAAACATCTTTACACACAAATCTTTGTATCTCAAATAAGTTCCTAGCATAGAGTTCTAGGTGGGAGATTACCGGTGAAAAGCAATATTTTAAGGCACCTAATACACTGCTAAATTTCAAAGAACTTTATTAATTCATACTACCACAAGTACTGTATCAAAATGCTCATGTTAGTGTACTCCAGGAATTTT
>NW_016855803.1:0-201 GCF_001698545.2 Rhinopithecus bieti | reverse complement strand
AAGAAGTAGTTTCTCAGAAAGCTTCTTTTTCCTTTTCTATGAGGATATTTCCTATTTCATAGAAATATTTCATAGAAATATTCCTATTTCTATGAGGATATATTTCTGTCACCACACACTTCAATGTGTTCCCTAATATCCTATTTCATATTCCATGAAAACATTGTTAGCAAACTGCTGAATTAAAAGAATCGTGTAACT
>NW_016855802.1:0-593 GCF_001698545.2 Rhinopithecus bieti | reverse complement strand
TTTTTTTTTTTTTTTTTTTTTTGAGACAGAGTCTTGCTGGTCTTGAACTTCTGACCTCAAAGTGATCCACCCACCTCGGCCACCCAGTGTACTGGGATTACAGGCATGAGCCACTGCGCCCAGCCTCAACTAGCATTTATTGAGTACTATTGTGTACCAAAGACTGTGCTAGATTCTTTCGTACACCTGATGGTATTTGTTCCACACAGCAACAATGAGAAGGAAGTGTTTTTTCCCAATTTGCAGTTGAGGATACATGGCTTGCATAAGTTGCACATTTCTAAAAGGCTGAATGAGGATTTTGAACCCCAGCCTATTTGCCTTCAAGTCCAGAACTCTTTCCATTATATGTCAGCAGCCACAGCACTGGAGAAAGGGTGTGATGTCATGATGTCAGACAACCAGAGAAATGGCACAGCTTCTTCAGGCTTGATGATAGTTGTTTCAGAGCTGCCTTCTTCTAAGTGAAGCCTGGCATGATATTTGCTGGCCCTTATTTTCTGGGAGCTTTGAGTTTAAAAGGGAAGGTAAAAAATACCTGTTACTAGAAAAATATATAAAGACTTTAATTTTTTTTTTTTTTTTTTTTTTTT
>NW_016855801.1:0-537 GCF_001698545.2 Rhinopithecus bieti | reverse complement strand
TAGCCTGCACTTTGGGAGCCTGTGGTGGGAGGATTGCTTGAGCCCTGCAGTTCAAGAGCAACCTGGGCATATTGAGACCCCATCTGTATTAAAAAAAAAAAAAAAAATCCTAGCTTTCTTGAGTGGGTCCTTGCTTTGTTTTGCTCTCTGATATTTGTTTTTATGTATATCATCTCTACAAGTGGAGGAAATGTTCTGTCTAGTTATTTTCTGCTGATGAAATGGGAGAGTTCCCTGACTCCCCCCGCAGGATGCGTGACAAGGGTGTGGCTCGTCTGTTTGGCTACCGCCACTGCTAAAACCCCTTACAGGAGGAGGAGGAGGAGCACAGAGACAGGCAGGGGTAGGAGCTGGGGCAAGCTGTTTTAGGGTCTGGCCCCACAGTGGCGTCTAGGGGTGGGTGCCTGTAGCCCCAAAGCCCCACTGGGCATGCTACAGTGTTCTTTTAGCTCTGCTGTCTGCAGATGGGTTAAGTGTTAACCAGCTCAGTTCCTTCTTGGTATTTGGATTCTTGTCCGGCATCCAGGAGGAATCAGG
>NW_016855800.1:0-213 GCF_001698545.2 Rhinopithecus bieti | reverse complement strand
TGGAGACTGGAGCTGTTCCTATTCGACCATCTTGCTCCGCACCTCCTATCTTTGTTTTCTAAAACTCACATCAAGGTTGCTTAAAACTATTTTCTCCCCAGTATATATAGAATGTTGTTTTATATAGAGATAAATTTATGGCCTGGCATGACTTTGGGAGGAAGAGGCGGGCAGATCATTTGAGCCCAGGAGATCGAGGCTGCAGTGAGCTCT
>NW_016855799.1:0-1744 GCF_001698545.2 Rhinopithecus bieti | reverse complement strand
TGCTGGGATTACAGGCTTGAGCCACCGCGCCCGGCCAGTTTATGTTTTACATATTTATTTCTAAAGAATTTTTATTCTGGCAGGTACATGAAAAGGTACTTCAAGTCAACCAACAATTAATTACTGAACATCTATTTGGTTCCAGGCACACAAAAATGAAGGAAGATCCAGTCTGTCTTCTTAAGGAGGTCATAAACTGATTGCAATACAATGTGATAAATTCTATTAACACACACACAGTGCAATGTGTTGAAAGATGGGGTAGCATTTAATTCTGCAGTGGGCCTGAAGGACATAGGAAGTCAAAGAAAACTACCAAGAGATGCCTTGGGTTGAAGTTTTCTAGCGTATCAATGATCAATTTAGCATTCATTTGCATCTTATGGCCCACAAGCTCTCCAGACTCAAGGAATTAGTTCTGCTATTCCTAACTTTGCTTTAGGAAACTTGCTTGCTATTCTTAACTTTCCAACGTCTGATAGGAAAACAGTGGAAGTTCTGGAGCTTGAGAACAGATTGTACCATTAAAAAAAAGAAGAAATAAGAGATTGAGGCATTTTTCTCAGAAGTTAGACAAATTTTAAAACTTTCAACCTCGGAGAAAAGAGTTAGGATAAAAATCAGCTTCCTCCCTCCAACAGAAAGCTGGTGTTACTTGGTAGAGATGGAAAGGAAAGAGATAAACCATCCCACCCCACCTTCACTTTTACTCTCCCCAAAGACATACCATCACCCATCAAGTGTAGGATACACTAAGACATAGGGGATGGAGGATACTAGGGTCATCTCTGCATATTTAAAACTGCATCCAGCTATTTGCCTTGAATTCCACTGCTACCCTAAGGCGTTTGGCAAACTCACGGAACTTAAAGTTATAACGGATTGACTGACAACCTCCCAGCTCACCTGTAATCCACCCTGGGCCCACATTCCCAAACACTGAGGATTTGGTTGCTCATATGTTCTTGTATTGGTCTTAAGGACCCAACCCACATTGTCTGAGGTGACTGACCAAGCTTCCTGACTTGGCAGCAATGACCTGGATGATGAGGGTTACTGTTTGTTGTCCCTGAAGACTTTGGCAAATTCGTCAGCGTCCCAGTCCTCCCAATATGACCAATAGTGTTCTTCTTTGCCTCCTTTGGCCACTTTTGAAACTACAAATCCTCAGGTCCTAGGGTGGGAACACTTTCAGGTTTTCACTGTGAACGGACCACTGATTTCCGGAGTGCTACCTGATTTCTGGTCTTTCCATCTCACTTGCTTCTCCTTAGGCATTTAGATAATATTTGTCCTTATTTGACCAGAGAGAGATTAAAATACAACAAAACAAAACCTTAGAAGCCTTGGCCTTTTTTTGGTGACCTCTTAGTTACCAACTTCTCCTCTCCTAATAAAGGGATGATATGTTTCTTTTTTCTTTCTTTTTTTTTTTTTTTTTTTTTTTTGAGATGGAGTCTTGCTCTGTCTCCCGGGCTGGAGTGCAGTGGCCGGATCTCAGCTCACTGCAAGCTCCGCCTCCCGGGTTCCAGCCATTCTCCTGCCTCAGCCTCCCGAGTAGCTGGGACTATAGGCGCCCGCAACCTCGCCAGGCTAGTTTTTTGCATTTTTTTAGTAGAGATGGGGTTTCACTGTGTTAGCCAGGATGGTCTCGATCTCCTGACCTCGTGATTCGCCCGTCTCGGCCTCCCACAGTGCTGGCATTACAGGCTTGAGCCACCGCGCCCGGCCTTTTTTTTTTTTT
>NW_016855798.1:0-850 GCF_001698545.2 Rhinopithecus bieti | reverse complement strand
AAAAAAAAATCAGCAGGAGGGTCAACTTCTATGTTTATTCAAAACTCCATAAATATCACTTCCATGGGACAATTGGGCAGGTTTCAAAAGCAGAAGATAAATTTCCCTTGGGAAGTTGTCCCCACCTCCACCTCCCATACCAGGAATGGGATAACGACCTTATCCCAGAAACAAGATGGCACTGAGGAAGAGTCTACCCAAACAAACCTTACTAAATAGCCTTACCTTCCATTAGATTCTGCATAAATTCACCTCCTACAGCTTGATGCCCCTACAAGCCTAAGCCCATGTTGCTTTTCCTTTTTCTTTTTTGAGACAGGATCTTGCTCTGTCACTCAGGCTGGAGTGCAGTGGTGTGATCATGACTCACTACAGCCTAGATCTTCCAGGCTCAAGCAATCTTCCCACCTCAGCCTCCCAAGTAGCTGGGATTACAGACACACACTGCCAAGCCTGGCTAATGTATGTATGTATGATAGAGATAGGGTCTCATTATGTTGTTCAGGCTGGTCTTGAACTCCTAGGCTCAAGTGTTTCTCCTGCCTTGAACCCCCAAAGTGCTGTAATTATAGGCGTGAGCCACTGTGCATGGCCCTAAACCCCTTTTTGTTTGTTTTGTCACATCTCTACAAATGTATTGTTCTTTTGTTCAGATGCTATATAAACCCCAAGTTCTTTTTTTAAAAACATTTTATTTTACTTTATTCTAAGTTCTGGGATACATGTGTAGGATGTGCAGGTTTGTTTCATGGGTAAACGAGTGCCATGGTGGTTTGCTGCACCTATCAACCCATTGTTATGCCCAGACCGTTTATTCCCCGAAGAAGACCACCAGAGTTCAGAGTCAAAG
>NW_016855797.1:0-848 GCF_001698545.2 Rhinopithecus bieti | reverse complement strand
AAAAAAAAAAAAGGCTATTGAATGTTCTCATCACAACAAAATGATAAATGCATAAGGTGATAGACACACTAAATACTCTGATTTCATTATTATGCAATGTATTATGTATTGAAATATCAAATTGTACCCCATAAATATGTTCAATTACAATGTGTCAATTTTGAAAATAATTTGAGAATAATAATTAACCTTTATTAAACATCTGCTATAAGCAGAACACTGTCACAAGCATGTTGCTTATATGATGTTACTAGATTCTCACAACTTTATGAGTTAAAAACTATAATTATCCTCACCTTACAGGATTTAAAACTAAGGCACCAAAAGATGAAGCAACTTGTCCAAGATCACACTGAGAGCAAGTGACTAAGCCAGAGTTTTAACCAAGGCATCTGGCCGTACATGCCATGTTCTATTCCTATTTTCCACTCTCTCATTGTTTTGAAGATGATATGGCACCATTGGAAATCATACCTCATATTGCATGCATGTTGGTGGTATAAATCAAATTATTATATCATAGGGGATATATGAATAAAGATATCAAAGGTTGGTTTGGGAGCAGAAATATCATAGCAAAGAATAAATTCAAAATATATCTGAGTGTTTATAGTGTCCACAGAAGGACTGTAGAGTTGTACACTATAAAATTTGCAGATTATCAAGATCATAAATGCAATTGTTGGAGGTTGAATATTGAAGAATGATTTTTAACTGATTTTATTTAAAGTTATGATGTTTTCCCATATTAGTCAGACTTAATTTCCAATCACAATCCTGCCTATCACCAGTTTTAAGGCTTGGGGCAAATCACCTAACTTCTCAGCCATAAACTCAAATTTCTGCTC
>NW_016855796.1:0-724 GCF_001698545.2 Rhinopithecus bieti | reverse complement strand
ATCGCCCGGGCAAGGTGTCTCACGCCTGTAATTCCAGCACTTTGGGAGGCCGAGGCGGGTGGATCACGAGGTCAGGAGGTCGAGACCATCCTGGCTAACACGGTGAAACCCTGTCTCTACTAAAAACACAAAAAAATTAGCCGGGCGTAGTGGCGCCTGTAGTCCCAGCTACTCAGGAGGCTGAGGCAGGAGAATGGCATGAACCCGGGAGGCGGAGCTTGCAGTGGGCCGAGATCGCACCACTGCACTCCAGCCTGGGCGACTGAGCGAGACTGTCTCAAAAAAGAAAAGAAAAGAAAAGAAAATATATGGGTAATTTGAGTAGCATAAGCAATACCCATATTGTTCACCTAGATTCACCAATTTTCAACATCAGTCACATTTGCTCTGTCTCTCTCCACACACATGCACACACACATTATTTTTGCTGAGCCGTTTTCAAGTTTAATACACTTCATCCCTAAATATTTAGCACATATCTCCTAAGAACAAGGACATTCTTTCCTACATAACCTCAATATTGTTATGCACAAAAAATTAATATTGATACAATATCATTATCTAATATACAGGCCACATTCAAATTTCTGCTATAATCCCAGTCGTCTCCTTTATAGCTGTTTTTTTAGAATTCCAATCCAAGTTCTAGCTGGGGACCATACACTTCATAGTGTCATGACTCTCAGCCTCCTTTAGTGCCTTTAGAACAGTTCCCCTACTTAAA
>NW_016855795.1:0-1314 GCF_001698545.2 Rhinopithecus bieti | reverse complement strand
TGCTGGGATTACAGGCTTGAGCCACCGCGCCCGGCCAGCCTGTTGTTTTTAAATTTTAATTATTTAATTCAGCTTGATAGTTATTGTCAACTTGCCTTCTAGAAAGGTAGTTACCATTTGAAACTCCCACTACTTTTTTTTTTTTTTTTTGAGACAGTCTCACTCTGTTGCCCAGGCTGGAGTACAGTGGAGCGATCTCAGCTCACTGCAACTTCTGCCTCCCAGGTTCAAGTGATTCTCGTGCCTCAGCCTCCCAAGTAGCTGGGATTACAGGGATATATCACTATGCCTGACTAATTTTCTTTCTTTTCTTTCTTTCTTTTCTTTCCTTTCCTTTCTTTCTTCTTTCTTCTTTCTTGCTTTCTTTCTTGCTTTCTTTCTTGCTTTCTTTCTTGCTTTCTTTCTTTTCTTCTCTCTTTCTCTCTCTCTCTCTCTTTTTTTTTTTTTTTGAGGCAGAGTCGTGCTCTGTTGCCCAGGCTGGAGTGCAGCAGCACAATCTCGGCTCACTGCAAGCTCTGCTTCCTGGGTTTACGCCATTCTCCTGCCTTAGCCTCCCAAGTAGCTGGGACTACTGGCGCCCACCACCACACCCGGCTAATTTTTTTATATTTTTAGTAGAGACGGGGTTTCACTGTGTTAGCCAGGATGGTCTTGATCTACTTACCTCATGATCCGCCAGTCTTGGCCTCCAAAAGTGCTGGGATTACAGGTGTGAGCCACCGCACCCAGACACACCTGGCTAATTTTCTATATTTTTTGTAGAGATGGGGTTTCGCCATGTTGTCCAGGCTGGTCTCGAACTCCCAGCCTCAAGCAATCTGCTCACCTTGGCCTCCCAAAGTGCTGGGATTACAGGCTCATGCCACCATGCGCAGCCAATTTTTTTTTTTTTTTTTTTTTTTTGAGACGGATCTGTTGCCGGGGCTGGAGTGCAGTGGCCAGATCTCAGCTCACTGCAAGCTCCGCCTCCCGGGATCAGGCCATTCTCCTGCCTCAGCCTCCCGAGTAGCTGGGACTGCAGGTGCCTGCCACCTCGCCCGGCTAGTTTTTTGTATTTTTTAGTAGAGATGGGGTTTCACAGTGTTAGCCAGGATGGTCTCGATCTCCGGACCTCATGATCCGCCCATCTCGGCCTCCCAAAGTGCTGGGATTACAGGCTTGAGCCACTGCGCCTGGCCTTTTTTTTTTTTTTTTTTTTTTTTAAGACAGAATCTCACTCTGTTCCCCAGGCTGGAGTGCAGTGGTGTGATCATGGCCCACTGTGGCCTCAACCTCCTGGGCTCAAGCAGTCCTCTTGCCTCAGCCTCCCGAGTA
>NW_016855794.1:0-2136 GCF_001698545.2 Rhinopithecus bieti | reverse complement strand
AGGCAGGAGTTCAATGGCGCGATCTTGGCTCACTGCAACCTCCGCTTCCAGGGTTCAAGCAATTCTTCTGCCTCAGCCTCCGGAGTAGCTGGGACTACAGATGCCCACCGCCACACCTGGCTAATTTTTGCATTTTTAGTAGAGACAGGGTTTCACCATGTTGGCCAGGCTGGTCCTGAACTCCTGATCTCCGGTAATCCACCTGTCTCAGCCTCCCAAAGTGCTGGGATTACATGGGTGAACCATTGCTCCCGGCCTGTTTCTCAAACTATTAAACCTAGATTTAACACAGGACTCAGCAACTGTACAACTAGATATTTACCAAGAAAAATGACAATATGTTGTCATAAAAACTTGCACACAAATGTTCATTCGCAGAATTATTCACAGTAGCCAAAAACTGAAAACAATCCAAATATCTATTCAACTGTTGAATGCATCAATAAAATGTGATATGAAATTTTATTCAACATCATGTTCATACATGCTACAACATGGATGAACCTCAAAATCATTACGCTAAATGAAAGAAGTCAGACAGGCCGGGCGCGGTGGCTCAAGCCTGTAATCCCAGCACTTTGGGAGGCCGAGACGGGCGGATCACGAGGTCAGGAGATCGAGACCATCCTGGCTAACAAGGTGAAACCCCATCTCTACTAAAAAATACAAAAAAACTAGCCGGGCGAGGTGGCGGGCGCCTGTAGTCCCAGCTACTGGGGAGGCTGAGGCAGGAGAATGGCGTGAACCCGGGAGGCGGAGCTTGCAGTGAGCCAAGATCCGACCACTGCACTCCAGCCTGGGCGACAGAGCGAGACTCCGTCTCAAAAAAAAAAAAAAAAAAAAAAAAAAAAAAAAAAAAGAAAGAACTCAGACACAAAAGACCACATATTATATGATTCCATTTAAATGAAATGTCTAGAAAAGGCAAATCTTTAGAGAAAGAAAGTCCATTAGTAATTGCCTGGGACTGGAGGTGGAAACAGGAATTGAATGAACATAGATGCAAAGGATTTCTTTGGGGTGATGGAAATGTTCCAAATCTGGATTTTTGTGATGGTTGCACAACTCTGTAAACTCACTAAAAATCACAGAATTGTGTATTTAAAATTGGTGAATTTTATTTTATTTATTTTCTGAGACTCAGTCTCACTCTGTTGCCCAGGCTAGAGTGCAGTGGGGCGATCTCAGCTCACTACAACCTCCACCTCCCAGGTTCAAGCGATTCTCCTGCCTCAGCCTCCCAAGTAGCTGGGATTACACTCGCAGGACACCTTGCCTGGATAATTTTTGTATTTTTAGTAGAGACAGGGTTTCACCATGTTGGTCCAGGCTGGTCTCCAACTCCTGACCTTAAGTGATCAGCTCACCTCGGCATCCCAGAGTGCTGGGATTACAGGCGTGAGTCACTCCACCTGGCCTAAAATTGGTGAATTTTATAGTATGTAAATTTAATCTAAATAAAGCTGTTTTAAAACAAAACAAAATGAAAAGAGTATACTCATACTTGACTACGAATCCCACCTCTGCTACTTACTAGCTGTAGAATCTTGGGCATGTTATTCAAACTTTCTAGGACTGTTTTCTCACCTGTAAAATGGGAATAACAATATCTACCTCACTGGATTTTGTGAGAAATAAAATTAATACTTATTCGGGTGGTGCCAATAATTAACCATTTTTTAAATTAATAAACATTTTATTTCCTATGACTTTTCTACTTCCAATAAATGTTTCTGACGATGAAGCATATTATTATTCTGCCTATTGACAACGGATATTATCATTATTATTATTATTATCATCATCATCATCATCTTTGTAGAGACGGAGTCTTGCTCGCTCCCCCAGGCTGGAGTGCAGTGGCGCAATCTCGGCTAACTGCAACCTCTGCCTCCCAGGTTCAAGCAATTCTCCTGCCCTAGCCTCCCGAGTAGCTGGGACTACAAGTGCACGCCGCCACGCCTGGCTAATTTCTTTTGTATTTTAGTAGAGTCGGGGTTTCACCCTGTTGCCCAGGCTCGTCTGGAACTCCTGAGTTCAGACAGTCCGCCTGCCTCGGCCTCCCAAAGTGCTAGGATTACAGGCGTGAGCCACCGCACCCGGCTGGATTTTATTATTTATTATTCTTTTTTTTTT
>NW_016855793.1:0-850 GCF_001698545.2 Rhinopithecus bieti | reverse complement strand
TTTTTTGAGACAGAGTCTTGCGTTTGTCACCCAGGCTGGCATGCAATGGCTCGATCTTGGCTCACTGCAACCTCTGCCTCCTGGGTTCAAGTGATTCTCCTGCCTCAGCCTCCCAAGTAGCTGAGATTATAGGCGCCCACCACCACACCCGGCTAATTTTTGTGTTTTTAATTTTACCATGTTGGCCAGGGTGGTCTTGAACTTCTAACCCCAAGTGATTCGCCCACCTTGGCCTCCTAAAGTGCTGAGATTATAGGCGTGAGCCACTGCACCCAGCCATATTTTGCAATATTCTGTACCTCATCCACTCTGCACCCACCAGCCTGAGCCTCCCTAGGTCTGTAATCCTCCTGCTTGAATCAGCCTATCAGAACGATACTTACCAAGTGGTGGTTTCTCTATTTACATCACCCCTCTCCATTCGTGGATTGGCACTGTCCTGTAAGGAAAAGCCTTCCCTTAGCTTCAATCAGCACAGACTCATGGACACCTATATTATGCAGTAGTTTGTAGTCTCTCTCTCTCTCTTTTTTGTGTTTTGAGACAGAGTCTTGCTCTATTGCAACCTCTATCTCCTGGGCTCAGGTGATTTTCGTGCCTCAGTCTCCTGAGTAACTGGGACTACAAGCACCTGCCACCACATCTGCCTAATTTAAAAAATATATATGTCTTGGGCCGGGCGCGGTGGCTCAAGCCTGTAATCCCAGCACTTTGGGAGGCCGAGACGGGCGGATCACGAGGTCAGGAGATCGAGATCATCCTGGCTAACCCGGTGAAACCCCGTCTCTACTAAAAATACAAAAAAAAAAAAACTAGCCGGGCGAGGTGGCGGGCACCTGTAATCCCAGCT
>NW_016855792.1:0-1137 GCF_001698545.2 Rhinopithecus bieti | reverse complement strand
CAGCTCGCCTGGCTAGTTTTTTGTGTTTTTTTTAGTAGAAACGGGGTTTCACCGTGTTAGCCAGGATGGTCTCGATCTCCTGACCTCGCGATCCGCCCGTCTCGGCCTCCCAAAGTGCTGGGATTACAGGCGTGAGCCACCGCGCCCGGCCAGAATTTCCCCTCTTTTTAAGGTCGAATAATATTGCATTGTATGGACGTAGCACACTTTAGCCATTCGCCTATGGATGGACACTCGGTTTGCTCTCACATGTCCGCTATTGTGAATAACGCTGCCATGAGCGGGAATCTGCAGATGTCTCCTTGACACTGTGTTTTCAGTTCTTTTGGGTATCCACCTAGAAGGGGGATTACTAGATCATATGGTAATTCTATTTCTAATTTTTTTCAGAAACATAATACTGTTTTCCATAGAAGCTGCACCATTTTACATCCCCAGCAACCATGCACAGTTTCCAGTTTCTCCATGTTCTTGCCAAAATTTGTTATTTTCTGTTTTTTTGCTAGTAGCTATCCTAATGGCTAAGAGGTGGCATGTCGCCTCTTTTTTTTTGTTTGTTTTTTGAGACGGAGTCTTGCTCTGTCGCCCAGGCTGGAGTGCAGTGGCCTGACCTCAGCTCACTACAAGCTCTGCCTCCCAGGTTTACGCCATTCTCCTGCCTCAACCTCCCGAGTAGCTGGGACTACAGGCGCCCACCACCTCGCCTGGCTAGTTTTTTTTTTTTTTTTTTTTTTTTTTTTTTTTTTTTTTTTTGTATTTTTTAGTAGAGACGGGGTTTCACCGTGTTAGCCAGGATGGTCTCAATCTCCTGACCTCGTGATCCGCCCGTCTCGGCCTCCCAAAGTGCTGGGATTACAGGCTTGAGCCATCGCGCCCGGCCGGCATGTCGCCTCTTTGAGACTCAGTTTCTCATCTGCCCCACAGGGACACAGTAGGGCTAGATTATCTCCAGCTTCTGATGTCTCATGGTGCCTTCCTTCTTGCCATGAAAGTAAGTATTGCTTATGCACATATACACCTTAGTAAATTTAGTTATATCTTTTCAGCTTGGGGCCCCAAGGTAGAAACTATTTTCATATGAAGACAGGAAACAAGAAATATGAAAAGGGATTGAAGAAGGCATTCCAAGCACAACTT
>NW_016855791.1:0-850 GCF_001698545.2 Rhinopithecus bieti | reverse complement strand
GGAGGGAGGGAGGGAAAGAAATAATGAAAAGAAAAAAAGTCATGGCTGCTGGCAGCTAAGGTCAATGGTGTAGGCTGAAGGGGTATGGGTGGGCATTGAGTGTGCTGCAGACATCACACAGGGCCATCCCCATCCAGAAGCCTTGATCATTGGGACCAGGATCTGGTGACTATAAACAAAGGGACATCCACAGAAGAGTCTGACTCCTTCTGTCTTGGAAATGGGGCCTGAGTCTTCCAGGCCCTGAGTCTTCCAGGCCCCTCTGAACAGTTGGGAGACGCTTTAAACCAGCTTAATTTGCTTTCTCCAGATGTAGGTGTTGTCTAGGGCAGGCCAAAGTGGAGGTGTTAACAGAGTTTGAACAGAGCCCCACTGGTCCAGGTGAGGTTTTCATGGCAGGTGGCTGGGAGGCCGGCTCTGTAGTCCAGCACCTCAGAGCCTGAGAGGAAAACGGTGTCTGTGGACAAATGCTTGGTCGGGGCTAAGCAGCTGGGAACACCAGTCACATCTCTGCTTTGTCCAGGGAAGCAGAAGGGCCATAAAGGGCCATGGAGGGCAAGTGGTGGAGCGCAGGACGGAAGATGACCTTTTAAAAGAACACAGGCGGCTGGGCACGGTGGCTCACGCCTATAATCCCAACACTTTGGGAGGTCGAGGCAGGCGGATCATGAGGTCAAGAGATTGAGACCATCCTGGCCAACACGGTAAAACTCCGTCTCTACTAAAAATACAAAAAAAAAAAAAAAAAAAAAAAAATTAGCTGGGCATGGTGACGCACTCCTGTAGTCCCACCTACTCGGGAGGCTGAGGCAGGATAATCGCTTGAACCCGGGAGGCAGAGGTTGCTGTG
>NW_016855790.1:0-846 GCF_001698545.2 Rhinopithecus bieti | reverse complement strand
AAGATTTTATACTTCCTCAAATTCAAATTTTCTTTTCCAAGTATAATAGTTCTTTTAGTTTTGTGAAAGGAAAATAATATCCAATCCATCGAGTATTCTTTTCAAAATTGCAAATCTGTTTCACACATAAAAGTATAATACCAAGTCTGATTATAAACCACAAACAAGAAAATGTGTTTAAAACAAATGCTGTAGTTGGAATAGCAGTAAAATAAATCACACAGGTTTTTAGGTATTTGCAGCAGACTATTCAATAACTGCTGGCTTCAAGGATGATTAAAAAGTGGATTTATTGATTTCTAACAAAACCACAATATTAATAATCTGTGGAGGGATAGTAGACTATTGGCATTTTGCCAGAATGGCTTTGAGGAGAGTATGGCCTTTGGTACTAATAGCAGCTTCTCAGCAGAAGTCAGAATTGGGTCTCTGAGTCCAGTGCATTAATGGTTTAGCAGCAAAGTTTTTTCAGCCTTGATGAACTTGTTCAATTTAAATGGGCATGAGTCATATTTGAGTACTGGACAAATTCAGAGCATCTCACCCTTACAAATAATTGCTCTTCTTGCTTGATTTTTTGTGTCTTTTTGAGATGCTAAGCCATAGCAACTGCCTTTCTTCATTCATGGTATCACAGGAGAAGAGTAGATAATAGATGATATTAATAGTATATCCATTTCTTTTACTTGGGCCATGGAAGGTGGACCACATAGAAAACCACCTACGGGACCACGTAAGGTTAGTGATCCTGCTTTCTCTGTTAGAATACAAGAGATCGCATCCCTGAACCAAGGCCCTGGGAATCCTGTGATGTCTTCTTGAATGTGATGCTTGGCCTCTGAGCTT
>NW_016855789.1:0-848 GCF_001698545.2 Rhinopithecus bieti | reverse complement strand
TAAATTTATTAATATTTAACAGTATTTAATAAATGTTTATTGATATTTGACAATACTTAACAGATTTTAAAATTTACTAATATTTAACAATACTTACTAACATTAATCCATTGTCTAACACTTGCGTCCAAGAATTATTGCTCTAACAAAACACCAAGGACAACTAGGCCTTCCTACCTCCCTGTAGCCTCAACTAGATAGATGCAAACATGTTGGCTCATGCCTGTAATCCCAGCACTTTGTTTGTTTGTTTTTTTGAGCTGGAGTCTCCCTCTGTCGCCCAGACTGGAGTGCAGTGGCGTGATCCCGGCTCACTGCAACCTCTACCTCCTGGGTTCAAGTGATTCACCTGCTTTAACCTCCTGAGTAGCTGGGACTACAGGAGTTTGCCACCATGCCTGGCTAATCTTTTGTATTTTAGTACAGACGAGGTTTCACCGTGTTGCCCAGGCTGGTGTCGAACTCCAGAGCTCTGGCGATCTGCCTGCCCCAGCCTCCCAAAGTGCTGGCATTACAGGCTCAACAACGCCCAGCAATTCCAGCACTTTGTAAAGCTAAGGTAAGAAGATCAGTTGAGCCCAGGAATTTGAGACTACCCTGGGCAACATAGGGAAAAACTGTCTCTACAAAAATTAAAAAATTAGCTGGGCTTGGTGGCATGTACCTATGATCCCACTTACTTGGGAGGCTGAGGTGGGAGGATCACTTGAGCCTAGAAGGTTGAGGCTGCAGGGAGCTATGATTGTGCCATTGGAATCCAGCCCAAACAACAGCATGAGACCTTGTCTCAAAAAATAAAAAGATAGGCCGGGCGCGGTGGCTCAAGCCTGTAATCCCAGCACTTTGGG
>NW_016855788.1:0-594 GCF_001698545.2 Rhinopithecus bieti | reverse complement strand
TATATATATATATATGTGTGTGTGTGTGTGTGTGTATATATATATATGTATGTATATAAATTTATATGTATGAAAACTTCCTGTATGAATAGAAAATTATCAACTCCTGTGCAAAGACAGAATAAAACAGCATTATTGGGGAATTACGTATGAAAATGCTAAGAACACAGTGTTTAAGTCTGACTTGTATATGCATCTGGAAAGTAGCCAATAATACATGGTCAATCAGAAAATGCTAACATAAAATGTAAGTCATTATAATATACTTCTAAAATTCCTCATTCTATTTTGAAAGTTGACTATATCTACTTTTTAAAAATCCAGACTGAAAACTAATCATGTAGTGAATACAAAGCAAATGTCTCAAGTCTATTTTTTGGATTGTCAAGTCGATAAGTTTCTACAAACTTTTCTTCCCAGAAGTCTGTTATACACATTCTATGAATTTACATTTGCTTCAGAAATTCAATTCTCAGTCTCGCAGTCTCAGTCTTACTTTTTACTTGGATAAGTAAGCAGTTTTCTAAATATTTGGAAAATAAAACTTTATAAGGTAGTAATATTACTGAACTTTTATCATCCTGAGGACAGTAT
>NW_016855787.1:0-593 GCF_001698545.2 Rhinopithecus bieti | reverse complement strand
TTATTTGAAGACATTTTCTATAGTATTGTTATAAAAGTACAGTTTAGTATTATCACAATGAACATATATTTCAAAAGGGAAAAAATTCATGCATTTGCAATTGCCCCATGAGTTATAGATCTAACTACATCAGTTCCTGAATCAAATTTCTATATCCTAATATAATGTTTTATAATCTAGTATATATCTTACAGATTTATTTTCCTGTGCTATTTTTACATAGTCTTTAATATTCATATTTTCTTCCCGAATGTTAATGAATGTAGATATTGCATGAATGTGTGTGTGTCTGTGTGTATATGGCCAGATACAATGACAAGTCAAAGTATATCAAAGGAAGTTTTATTTTTATGACATAGTTCATTTTCTTCTATCTCAAGAATGATCATATCACCTACAAGTCAAATTAACTGGAAATATTTCTCTCCTGTAGTTGTCATACAATGTCAGTCGAGGAAGCGGGTAGAAGAGAAGGTGGAAGTCATACTGAATGCTAGTTTTTTCGGACTTAGTCCTACTCCAGAACTGACAGAAGTTTTAGTGATTCCAAGAAGAACTTCACATTCTTTTGTGAGGATCCCAATGGTAAGAGA
>NW_016855786.1:0-212 GCF_001698545.2 Rhinopithecus bieti | reverse complement strand
CATACACACACACATACACACATACACACACATACACACATACACACACATACACACACACATACACACACACAGTGTCACACACACATACACACACACATACACAAACACATACACATACACACATACACACACACACATACACACACAGACACACACAGACACACACATACACACACATACACATACACACATACACACATACATACACA
>NW_016855785.1:0-1265 GCF_001698545.2 Rhinopithecus bieti | reverse complement strand
AGCCTCCCAAGTAGCTGGGATTACAGGTGACTGCCACCATGCCCGACTAATTTTTTGTATTTATTTTAGTAGAGATGGGGTTTCACCACGTTGGCCAGGATGGTCTCGATCTCTTGACCTCGTGATCCACCCGCCTCAGCCTCCCAAAGTGCTGGGATTACAGGTGTGAGCCACTGTGCCCAGCCTTCTGTTTATTTATTTATTTTTTAAATATTTATTTATTTATTCATTTGAGACTGGGTCTTGCTCTGTCACGGCTCACTGCAGCCTCAACCTCCCTGGGCTCAGTTGATCTTCCTTCGCTCACCCTCTTGAGTAGCTGGGACTACAGGTGTGTGCCACCATGCCCAGCTAGTGTTTGTATTTTTGGTAGAGATGGTGTTTTGCCACATTGCCCAGGGTGGTCTTGAACTAGGGCTCAAGAGGCTTGCCTGCTTCAACCTCCCAAAGTGTTAGGATTACAGATGTGAACTACTGTGCCTGATCCAAAGGCAGATTTTCTTTGCTCACTTAGTCAAGGTCATATATGCTTTTATTATACTTAATGTATTAGTGTGGTTAGTATATTAGTATATTAGCATATTTACTATATTATTATACTTGAGTATATTGAGTATATTTATGCTTTTAGTATATTTGTATACACACACCACATTTTTATTATTTATCTTTTTTTTTGAGACAGAGTCTCCCTCTGTCACCCAGGCTGAAGTGCAGTTGGCTCACTGCAACCTCTGCCTCTTGGGCTCAAGTGATTCTCGTGCCTCACCCTCCTGAGTAGCAGGGATTACAGGCGTCCACCACCAAGCCTGGCTAATTTTTGTATTTTTAGTGGGTATGGGGTTTCACCATGTTGGCCAGACTGGTCTTGAACTCCTGACTTCAAGTGATCCGCCTGTCTTGGCCTCCCAAAGTGCTGGAATTATAGGCGTGAGCCACTGCACCCAGCCTATTATCTATCTTTTGATGGACATTTAAGTTTTCTCCATATACTAGCTATTGTGAATAATGCTGCAGTGAATATGAGAGTGCTTGAAAACACCAATGTAACATAAAGGTAACAAATAATAAATGTCATCTGTTTATCTTCAAAGGAACTGAAATATGATGTTGGCGGAGGAGAACGGTTTGATTCTTTGACAGATCTTGTGGAACATTACAAGAAGAATCCTATGGTGGAAACATTGGGTACAGTACTACAACTCAAGCAGGTGAGCAGATTGGAAAGCTCAAGCTTTCTCCTTAAAAACTTAAAAAAGCCGAGC
>NW_016855784.1:0-214 GCF_001698545.2 Rhinopithecus bieti | reverse complement strand
CCAGAAGGGATATTTGGGAGCGCATTGAAGCCTATTGTTAAAGAGGAAATATCCTCAGAAGAACACTAGAAAGAAGCTTTCTGAGAAACTGCTTCATGATGTGTGAATTCCTTTCATGGAGTTAAACCTTTCTTTTCATTGAGCAGTTTGTTAACACTGTTTTTGTGGAATCTGCAAAGGGATATTCGGGAGTGCTTTGAGGCCTACAGTAAAA
>NW_016855783.1:0-1141 GCF_001698545.2 Rhinopithecus bieti | reverse complement strand
TCTTAGAGCCCAGGAAGAGAACAAGAACAGGCCAGGCAGACAGTGACTATTGGCATTCCCCAGTCAGTTTTCCACCCTGCGGCCTCCACGGTCTTTCTCCATCCAGCTCCACGCATGGTCACTCTACTGTGTAAAAACCCTCCAGCTCCTGAAATGGAAAACTACACTTCCAAAGAGGCATGCTTCCATCACTAACTCTCCAAAAACTCACCGTCCACACCCTGTGCATATTCGATACTGGGTCTTATCTTTAATTTCCTCTCCCCATTTTATCTTGGCTTATTTTGTTTTACTTGTTTGTTTTTTCCTATTTTTTAAGAACTCAGTACTTTTACCATCGCCCTTTTCAAACTCTGGAGCAATACAGGCATTTAAGACTATAAATTTTCTTCTGAGTGCAGCGCCAGCCGAGTCCCTCAGGGGCTGGTGTAAACTATTCTTGTTGTTTTCTAGAAACCCTCATGCTCATTTGGGTTTCTGCTTTGATCTGGGAGTTATCTGAGAGAGAGACTTCCTTCCCCAATAAAAGGCACTGTTCTCAGTGTCCCATCAATTCGCTTTGACAAATGTGTCTACTCAAGGAAACATCATCCCAATCAGGACACAGAGCATTCCCAGCAGGGCTATCTTCTACTTTATTTATTTATGTATTTATTGAGACAGAGTCTCACTCTGTCACCCAGGCTGGAGTGTGGTGGCACGCGATCTCAGCTTACTACCTTCGTTTCCCGGGCTCAAATGAAAGCTCCCACCTCGACCTCCAGAGTAGCTGGGGCCACAGGTACACACCCCCACATCTGGCTAATTATTTGTATTTTTGGTAGAAATGGGATTTCTCCATGTTGGCCAGGCTCGTCTTGAACTCCTGAGCTCAAGTGATCTGCCTGCCTCGGCCTCCTAAGGTGCTGGGATTACAGGCATGAGCCACCACATCTGGCCAGGGCTATCTCTTTACCATTTATTTTAATGTCATTTGTAATGATCAGAGTGTGGCCTATAACAATTTTTATTTTTAAAATTTCGTAAAGGTTTCTTTTGTATTCAAAGAAAAGAAGGGAATGATTTATTAAAATTCTTAAGCATCAAATATCCTCACCCTTGTGTACATTTCCAGCTCTGTTTCTATATCAAATATCCTCAC
>NW_016855782.1:0-725 GCF_001698545.2 Rhinopithecus bieti | reverse complement strand
ATCGTGGAAGAAGCGTTCCAGCAATCTGCTCTCAATATGTGCATTCACTTCACAGAGGCAATGCTTACTATACGTTGCCCAGTTTCGAAACTCTGTCTTTCAAGAATCTGTGAAGGGATATTTAGTGATGCCCGGAGGCTTGTGGTGAGCGAGGAAACGACTACCGATGAAACCTGCAAAGAAGCGTTCTGAGGAACTGCTTTGTGATGTGTGTATTCATCTCCTAGAGTTAAACCGTTCTTTGGATTGCACAGCTTGAAATCACTGTTTTTGTGGAATCTGAGGAAGGACATTTGGGAACGAACTTTAGAATATGGAGAAAGAAATATCCTCAGGCAAAATCCAGAAGGAAGCTTTCTCTGAAACTGTTCTGTGTCATCTTAATTCCTCTCACTCAGATAAGCCTCTCTTTTCATTGAACAGTTTTCAAGCCCTGTGTATGTTTAGCGTGTAATGAGATATTCGGGAGCACTTTAAGGGTTACGGGGAAAAAGAAAATATGTTCAGACCGAAACTGCAGAGAAGCTTTCCGAGGAACTGCTTTGTGATGTGTGCATTCCAGTCAGTGTAATACCTCATTTCTAATATAGCGTTGGGGAAACCCTTTGGGAGAAACAGGTACCAAGTGATATACGAGAGCATGTTGATGCCGCTGGTGAAAAAGGAAATAGCCTCAGACAAACACTGGAAAGAAGCTTTCTAGGGAACTACTCTGTGATATCTGT
>NW_016855781.1:0-1997 GCF_001698545.2 Rhinopithecus bieti | reverse complement strand
TAGCAAAGCCAAATCAATTATTGTGATACATTACACATCAGCAAAAGGAATAATTTAAAAACCACATGGTTATTTCAATAGATGTGGAAAAAGGTTTCACAAAGTTCAACATCCTTTCAGGATAAAATATCTTCACAAATTAGGTATTAATATAAAAAATTTCCTCAACATAAGAAAGGCCATTTATGAGAGGCCCACAGGTTACATCATAATCAATAGTGAAAAATGGAAAGCTTTTCCTTTAAGATCTGGTATAAGGCAAGGATGCCCACCCTTGCCAATTTTATTCAAAACAGTACTAGAAATACTCACCATGGCAATCAGATAAGAAAAATAAATAAAAGACATCCAAATTGGATCAGAAGTAAACTAGCCCTATTTGGAGATAAGATAATTACATAAGTAGAAAGCCCAAAAGACTCCCCCCAAAAATAAAAAAAATAAAACTGTTAGAACTAATAAATGAATTCAGTAAAGATGCAGGATACCAAAAAAATCAGTACACAAAAATCAGTTGTACTCTTTACACCTACACTGATGTATCAAAAAAAGAAATTTTAAAAGTCATATTTATTATACCATCAAAAAGAATGAAATACTTAAGGAATAAATTTATTCAAGCAGGTGAAAGATCTGTGCACAGAAAACCAAAACACCGTGATGAAAGAAACTGAAGAAGGCACAAAGAAATGGAAAGATTTCCCATGTACAAGGATTGGAAGAACCAGTATTGTTAAAATGTCCCTACTACTCAAAGCGACATATCAACACAATCCCTATCTAAATTCCAATGGCATTTTCATGGAGATAGACAAAACATATATAAAATGTCTATGGAATCAAAATAGACCCTTAATAGCCAAAGCAACTCTGAGAAATAAAAATAAAGTTGGAGGCATCACACTCTTTGATTTCAAACAATATTATAAAGCTACGGAAATCAAAACAGTATGCTACTAGCATAAAAACAGACAGATATACCAATGTAACAGAATAGAGAATCCAGAAATAAACCCAAGCAAATATAGTGAACTAATTTTTGACAAGGGCACCAACAGGACACAATGGGGAAAGTATAGTCTTTTCAATAAATGTAGTTGGAAAAACTAGATATCTATATGCAAAAGAATAAAATTGGGCCCATATTTTACACCATACACAAAATTCAACTCAAAATGCATAAGAAACTGAAACATAAGAGCTGAAATCATAAAACTACTAAAAGCACTATTGCTGTGCTTTTTCATATGACACCAAAAGCACAGGCAAAAAAAGCCAAAAGAAACAAGTGGGACTGCATTTAATTAAAAAGCTTCTATGCAGAAAAAAAAAATCAATGACATGCAAAGGTAGCCTATGGACTGAGTGAAAATATTTGCAAACTGTATGTCAGATAAATAGTTAATATTCAAAATATATAAGGAACTGGCATCATTTCATAACAAAAAACAAATAAACTAATAAACTAATTAAGAAATGAGCAAAGAATATGAACAGACATTCCTCCAGAAAAGACATAAAAATAGCCAACAGGTATATGATGATGCTCAACATCATTAATCATCAGGAAAATGCACATCAAAACCACAATGAGAAATAACCTAGCATCTATTAGGATGGATATTATCAAAAAGATAAGACATAACAAGTGTTGACAAGGGTTTAGAGAAAAGGAGAACCTTGTACACTATTAGTAGGAATACATATAGGTACAGCAGCCACTGTGGAAAATAATACCTTTAAGATGTTCCCAAAGAAATTAAAAATAGAATTATCAAATTATCCAGTAATCCCTCTTTTGAGTATATGCCGAAAGGAAATGCACTCACCACCTTGTAAAGATATCTGCACTCCTTTGTTCACTGCAGTATTAATAACAACAGCCAAGATGGGGAAGCAAACAAAGTGTCCATTAATGGATAAATGGGTAAAGAAACTGTGGGGTGTATATGTATATGTAATATGTTGCCTCTATTTTAATAAATTACCTCTATTTT
>NW_016855780.1:0-602 GCF_001698545.2 Rhinopithecus bieti | reverse complement strand
TATCTATCATCTATCTATCTATCTATCTATCATCTATGTATCTATCTATCTATCATCTGTCTATCATCTATCTATCTATTTATCTATCAATCATCTATCTATCTATCATCTATCTATCTATCTATCTATCTATCTACCTACCTATCTATCAATCAATCATCTACCTACCTATTTGTTTATTTATTTATTTTAAGAAGAAGTCTTGCTCTCTTGCTCGGGCTGGAGTGCAGCAACACCATCTCCACTCACAGCAGCCTCCGCCTCCTGGGTTCAAGCTATTCTCCTGCCTCAGTCTACCAAGTAGCTGGGACTATAGGTGCCTGACATCATGCCCAGCTGATTTTGTATTTTTTGTAGAGACAGGGTTTTGCCATGTTGGCCAGGCTGTTCTTGAACTCCTGACCTCAGGTGAGCCTCCCACCTTGGCCTCCCGAAGTGCTGGGATTACAGGCATGAGCCACAGCACCTGGTCTAGGCTTTTCTTCACCTCTCTGTCCTCTCCTCTCCTCTCCTCTCCTCCTCTCTTCCTTCCTTTCTCTCTTTCTGTCTTTCTCTCCTTCCTTCCTTCTTTCTTTCTTTTTTTTTTTTTTTTTTTTTAGACG
>NW_016855779.1:0-1259 GCF_001698545.2 Rhinopithecus bieti | reverse complement strand
AATTAAAAATTATAAACTGTAAAAATAGTTGTTTGAAAGCTACTTGGAAAGTAGTAAAAGCAAGCCAGAAGTACAGGGGATATGGTTCTTGAAAGAAGAGCGCATTAGGCAAGATCCAAACTTAACTGGTTTTCTGCTGAGGGTGCTTCCCAGTTTGTTGTGGCACACTAAGATAGAGCTCAAGCAGAAGGTGGCATTCTTATTAAGTGAAGAAGTCAGAGGTTAGAGTTCAGGGCTACCAAAACTCCTGGAAATCGAGAGGGGAAATCCTGGAAATGGAGAATCCTAAAATCTACATAAAATCCCTAGTTGACTCCTAAACTATGCATGTACAGGTATGATTTCAAGGAACACAAAAGGAAGCAGTAGTTGGAAAGTTAACAGTCTGAGCAGAGGTGATACCAGCTTCCTGGTTCTAGGAAGACAGAGATTGGAGTTCAAATCCTACCAAGTTATAAAGATTTGGCAAACAATTCAAGATTTTCTCTGGAGCCCAAAGTAGCTATGCATTAGAAGCAGGGACCATGTCCCAGGAATGATAACTATATCCTTGAAATAATGGCAAAACTAAAATTGACCCACTGTAAGAAAACCTGAAAACAAGCCTCCACAAAATTAAGGTGACCCACTTGTAATATAATGGTCTGACATGACAAAATTAAATACTCTTTAGAGGAACAGAGCAGAATTCAGATTCTATACAACATATTATCAATAATGTCCAGCATATAATCATAAATTGCTAGACATGCAACAGGCAGGCAAATATAACCTATGATCAAGAAGAAAATCAAGACCTTGTCTCCAAAAAAAAAAAGGAAAAAAAAAAGTCAATAGCTGAAGACCACATGTCATCCAGATTTTGGTATTAGCAGATAAAGACTACTATAATGTGTTTGAAAGTTTCTAGGAAAAAAATGAATATAGTGGGTGAAAATATGGGGAATAAGGAGAGAGAGAAGAAACCACTGCATCCTGAAAAAAAATCCCAAATAGAAATCCTACAACAGAAAAATAAAGATTATATCTTTGGTGTCCTATTCACTTTTGTGTCCTTTCCGATGCCTTTATGCCGATTAGGATTGTTTTGCATAAGTGATTGTTAATTACTGTTAAAAGGTAAATTTATTTAAATCCATAAACTTGGACTTCCTCCTTTAAATCATATAAAAATAGGCATATAATACTTTACTATACTATAATAAAATGTTTACAGTAAATTAAAGTAGTAATGAACCTTAGTAATTTTTGAATATATT
>NW_016855778.1:0-592 GCF_001698545.2 Rhinopithecus bieti | reverse complement strand
ATATTTGGGAGCACATTGAGGAATATGGTGAAAAAGAAAATATCCTCAGAAAAAAACTAGAAAGAAGCTTTCTGAGATACCGCTTTATGATGTGTGAGTTCATCTCACGGATTTACATTCTTCTTTTTATTGATCAGTTTGCTAACACTGTTTTCTTGGAATCTTCAATGGGATACTTCAGAGCGTATTGAAGCTTATGGTGACATTGGAAACATCTTCATATAAAAACATAAATACTAGAGAGAAGCGTCCTGGGAAACCACTTTGTGATTTTAAACGTCATCTCACAGAGTTACATGATTCCTTTCATGGATCAGTTTGGTACCACTGTTTTTGGGGAATTGGAGAAGGGATATATTGGATCGCATTGAAGTCTATGTTGACAAAGGAAATATCCTCAGATAAAAATGAGAAAGAAGCTTTCTGAGAAAGTTCTTTGTGATGTGTGAATTCATGTTACAGAGGTACACCTTTCTTATCATTGAGCAGTTTGCTAACACTGTTTTCATAGAACCTGCAAAGGGATATTTCGTAGTGCATTGAGGCCTATGGTGAAAATGAAATATCCTCAGAGAAAACCATAAAGAAGCTT
>NW_016855777.1:0-1139 GCF_001698545.2 Rhinopithecus bieti | reverse complement strand
AAAAAAAAAAAAAGAGAAGAAACAGGATTGTCTTTCAAATGGAATAGTGGTGGCATTTACCAGTAGCTACCTCTGTTCTTTTATCTGTGTCAGTTTCAGTGATTGAACTTCATTTAAAGAGTCAACACAGTGTAGAGGTTGAGACCTTGGATAAAGCCAATTCAAATTATGGCTACTCTGGAACCTCAATTTTTTAATCTGAAAAATGGATGTGATGAATCAGTCTTATAAGATAAATCTATCTTATAAGATTATTGTGAGGCTTAATGATTAAATGAGATAATACCTTCAAAGAGCTTAACACTTTTTTTGGCATGTAGTAAGGGCTCAATAACAATGAGTTGCTATAATAATATTATTTACTACTACCAGAAGCTATGGTCTTCATTAGTGACATTAAAAAAAAATAATTTAAAACTCACTCATCTCCAAAGAAGTTGAAATTACTTAACAGATTAAAATGTTGCAAAGCAAACACTAAAAAAATGCAGATGTTAATGGTGCTTTAGAAAAGCAGGGAGCTATTTATCACCAGAAGCTATGCTTTGCCCAATGTTAAAAAGTATTGTGTTGTTAGGCTTCCTATAACATTTCCTATAACATATATATATATTATTTTTTGAGATAGAATTTCACTCTGTTGCTCAGGCTGGAGTGCACTGGCACAATCTCGGCTCACTGCAACCTCTGCCTCCTGGTTTCAAGCGATTCTCCTGCCTCAGCCTCCCAAGTAGCTGGGATTACAGGCATTCACCACCACACCCAGCTAATTTTTTGTGTTTTTAGTAGAGACGGAGTCTCACCAGGTTGGCCAGCCTGATGTCAAACTCCTGACTTCAGGTGATCTGCCTGCCTCAGCCTCCCAAAGTGTTGGGCTTACAGGCGTGAACCACCGTGCCTGACTGTCTATATATTTTTACAGGCTTTTGCTCTGTTGCCCAGGCTAGAGTGCAGTGGCATAATCTCAGCTCACTGCAACCTTGACTTCTTGGGCTCAGATGAGCCTCCCACCTCAGCCTCCCGAGTAGCTGAGCACACCAGCAAACCTGGCTAATTTTTTTGTAGAGATGGATGGGGTTTTGCTATGTTTCCCAGGCTGGCCTTGAACTCCTTGGCTCAAGCGATATGCCAGCCTTGGC
>NW_016855776.1:0-593 GCF_001698545.2 Rhinopithecus bieti | reverse complement strand
CTGGCCCCGCGGTCCCGGGGCGAGCTGGGGCCACGCTGGGGAGGGTCCTGGGGGCGCCGCTGTCCCTCGGGCCGGGCAACGCCAGGCGGGGACGGGTCTCGCCCCGCCGCGCTCGGGCTCCCTCCCTGGCGGCCGCTCCTCGGCGAGCCGCGCCTGGGAACAGCCTTTCAGCGCCAGGGGCTCCTGAACCAAAACCCAGGCCGCACTTCTCCTGTTCGAAATGGCCATTTCGCGGTTCTCCGTGGCGGGGAGCTCCGCCGCCGCCGCCCCGCTTCCACGCGCGGACCGGGAGTGCGGCCCACGGTCCTGCTTCGTGGCCCGAAACGCCTCACAATGGAGTCACTCATGACAAGTGACTCGGCGCACAGGGAGGCGGGTGTGGGGTATTCCCAGGCCTGACGGGAGAGTGAAGTCGCAAGGAGGCTGAGAGAACAGCCGCGACCCCTGCAGGACGCCGACCTGGGCCCGCGCCCGCAGACGCCGCTCCGATTGCGCCTGAGAGCCGCGTCCGCGGGGAGGGGCGCCCGGGAGGCGTCGGCGTCGGCGCGCGGGGCAGGCGCGGCGGTTCCCCCCCTCAGCCTGTGCCTGTGGGG
>NW_016855775.1:0-1137 GCF_001698545.2 Rhinopithecus bieti | reverse complement strand
TTTAAGAGACAGGTCTTGCTGCATTTCCCTGGCTGAAATGCAGTGACTGTTCACAAGCATGATTATAGTTCATGATAGCCTTAACCTCCTGGGCTCAAGTGATCCTCTTGCCTAGCCTCCAGTGTAGCTGGGCCTATTGAGGATTCTTTTATAGACTAACGTATTTTCTTTTTTTTGAGACGGAGTCTCGCTCTGTCGCCTAGGCAGGAGTGCAGTGGCCGGATCTCAGCTCACTGCAAGCTCCGCCTCCCGGGTTCACGCCATTCTCCTGCCTCAGCCTCCCGAGTAGCTGGGACTACAGGCGCCCGCCACCTCGCCTGGCTAGGTTTTGTATTTTTTAGTAGAGATGGGGTTTCACCGTGTTAGCCAGGATGGTCTCGATCTCCTGACCTCGTGATCCGCCCGTCTCGGCCTCCCAAAGTGCTGGGATTACAGGCTTGAGCTACCGTGCCTGGCCGACTAACGTATTTTCTATCTTAGAGAGTGCTCTATATACACTTGAGAGAATGTGTATTCTCCTGCGCAGTGTGTTCTATAGGTGTCTGTTAGGTCTGGTTGGTGTATGGTGTTTGAGTCTTCTATCTTCTTGCTTATAATCTGCCTGCTTGTATCCATTATTAAAAGTGGTGTTTGGGCCGGGCACGGGGGCTCACGCCTGTATTCCCAGCGCTATGGGAGGCCGAGGTGGGTGGAGCAGTAGGTCAGGAGTTCAAGATCAGCCTGGCCAAGATGGTGAAACCCCACTTCTACTAAAAATACAAAAAGTAGCCGGCTGCGGTGGCAGGAGCCTATAATCCCAGCTACTAAGGAGGCTGAGGAAGGAGAACTGCTTGAACTCAGGCGGCAGAGGTTGCAGTGAGCGAAGATCGCACCACTGTACTCCAGCCTAGGCAACAGACTGAGGCTCCAAAAAAAAAAGTGGTGTTTGGAGTCTCCAAAAATTATTTGTTAAATTGCCCATTTCTGCCTTCAGTTCTGTATTTTTGTTTTATGTATTTTAAGACTGTTAGATGCATATATAATTGTTACATCTTTCTGCCAGATTGACCCTTTTATCATTATAAAATGTCTTTTATCTTTTTTTTTTTTTTTCCTTTTTGCCATTTTTTTTTATTATTATTATACTTTAAGTTCTAG
>NW_016855774.1:0-484 GCF_001698545.2 Rhinopithecus bieti | reverse complement strand
TAACAGTTGTATGTGTTATAGATTCCTGGTAAATGGTCTTGAACTCCTGAGCTCAAGCGATCCACCCGCCTCAACTTCCCAAAGTGCTAGGGTTACAGGCTTGAGCCACCATGCCCGGCCTAGTTTGTATGATTAAGTTGCCGGCATGTAAAAAGCTTTCTTTGCATTTTCATCTATATTCTTCCTCCTTTATCTGAATGATAGCATAATTTATTCCTAATTCATAATCACTATTTTATACCACATTTTGCAATATTTATATTGTTCCTCCAGTAAAAAATGTAAGTCTTTTCTCTGCTTTTGCAGGCTAGATTACAGCCTTACCATTTTGTGTAAAAGAAGAGCAACATATTAATAAATTTCTCTAGTATTATGTGCTTATTTCTTAAAATTATTTTCTCAAAGCTTTTATCAATAATTATAGTGGGGTTTCTGTGAAACAGTGCTCTAACTGTATGCTCTTGATTCAAAATGTGTACTTTTA
>NW_016855773.1:0-1585 GCF_001698545.2 Rhinopithecus bieti | reverse complement strand
TTTTTTTTTTTTTTTTTTTGAGGTGGAGTTTCCCTCTTTTGCCCAGGCTGGAGTGAAGTGGTACAATCTCAGCTCACTGTAACCTCCACCCGCTGGGGTTCAAGTGATTTTTTTGCCTCAGTCTCCCAAGTAACTGGAATTATAGGCATGTGCCACCACGCTTGGCTAATTTGTTTTTTGTTTGTTTTTTTTTTGAGGCGGAGTCTTGCTCTGTTGCCCAGGTTAGAGTGCAGTGGCATGATCTCGGTTCACTGCAACCTCCGCCTCCCAGGTTCACAGCACTCTCCTGCCTCAGCCTCCCAAGTAGCTGGGACTACAGGCACCTGCCACCACGCCTGGCTAATTTTTTTTTATTATTATTTTTAGTAGAGACAGGGTTTCACCCTATTAGCCAGGATGGTCTTGGTCTCCTGACCTCGTGATCCGCCCGCCTTGGCCTCCTAAAGTACTGGGATTACAGGCGTGAGCCACCGCGCCCGGCCAATTTTTTGTATTTTTAATAGAGATGGGGTTTCACCATATTGGCCAGACTGGCCTTGAACTCCTGACCTCAGGTGATCCACCTGCCTCGGCCTCCCAAAGTGCTAGGATTCTAGGCATGAACCACTGCACCCGGCCAGTACTTTCTTTTTGTAGCATTTATCATAATTGTTGGCATATAGTTACCAGGTTATAAGCTTCATTGAGAGTTTGAGTCTGGATCTCTGCTATATCCCTAGCACTGGTATATAGTAGATACTCAACAAATGCTTATCAATGAGTTAATAAATACATCTCCAAGAGTGGTTATAGTATTGTTGTAACTTCCCTTCTACCTCAAAACTGCTTTTGATGTAACTCCTATCAACAGGTTGGAGAAGTGAGTTCACCATGTCTTGTTCTCCGTTATGTATACAGTTGTGTCCCCACAATCCCTGTGATGCTAAACATGCAAAAGGGAATAGATACATGTTTAGGGGTTGGTTGATTAAATGATGCAGTTTGATACTCATCTCCTACCTCAACTTTGCCTATTGTCAGATAAAAGTCAAAGAGAAATATTAGGGAAGCAACTCTAAGCTTACAGAGGTCAAAACCTTACTTGGGTCTTTTGAAATACAGTCTGGCATTCATAGGAATTTGTCTGTTTTTGTCCACTATTGGCCTGAAAAATCAAATACCCTAGACCAAGAGCCTGATTGCCAGTAACTACTGTATTATCGAGCATTATAGATATTAAATTCCACACGTGGCCAGTATCATACATGAGTAGGTTTTAAAGTAATCAGAAGGCCGGGCACGGTGGCTCAAGCCTGTAATTCCAGCACTTTGGGAGGCTGAGACGGGTGGATCACGAGGTCAGGTGATCGAGACCATCCTGGCTAACACGGTGAAACCCCATCTCCACTAAAAAAAATACAAAAAACTAGCCAGGCGTGGTGGCGGGCACCTGTAGTCCCAGCTACTCAGAAGGCTGAGGCAGGAGAATGGCGTGAACCTGGGAGGTGGGGCTTGCAGTGAGCTGAGATCAGGCCACTGCACTCCAGCCTGGGCGACACAGCGAGACTCCGTCTCAAAAAAAAATAAAAATAAAAAAAATAAAGTA
>NW_016855772.1:0-1741 GCF_001698545.2 Rhinopithecus bieti | reverse complement strand
TTCAAGACTGAATATTTGTTCATTTAGATGGTAGCCTAGGAGAGCCACTTATTTGAGAAAATATCCCTCCTGGTTTCTTACAAATGCTTTTCGGCAAATGTCTCTTCATTAAATGTCTTTCTTGTAGCCCCTCAAAATTCTTGGCTGTTATTGACAGTTTTGGCAAAAAGTTTTGTTGTCAGCATTGAGTATTGAATATTTGTTTCCATTGATGAGTCCCTATCAGGGCCACTGGCTTGTAAGAACTCCCTTTCTTTCTTCTTCTAAATGCCTTTCTGCCAACTTCTTTTTGTGTTAATATCTTTTCTCTTCTAAAAGGTAAGCACCCATCAACAATAGTTTTGACACAAAGCTTGTTTTCAGCAGTCAGGGCTAGATATTCTTTTCTATTTAGAGTTCCCTAGGAGGGCAATTGGTATAAGACAATTTTTTCCTTGCTCCTTATAAATTTATTTCTGCCAATGCTTCATCATGCACACTTTATTTTATGCTAAAATTCCCAGCCATCAAATGTCATCAGTTATCAGGAACAGATATTTATTCATTTTGAACATTTATTTAAGAGATGTGACATATTATTGTGCCCAGAACCCAGGAGATATGACTCTACTGCCTGTGCAATGCTTTCAAAAAAGAATTGTAAAACATCCATGACTGAGCACCCAAGTCATGTAATTCTGCTGCCTGGTTTCCACCCTGAGGGAAAATTGTGACATATTCCTTGCCCAGAACCCAGGTGATGTGACTCTTGCTTGCTTCTTACTTACAGGTAAAATTTGACGTATTTTGACTCAGCTCACATTCTGAAACCCCAAACCATCAAATATAAGAGACATTGTCATGCATAGGTAGGGTTAGAGAAACAGGTAAGCACATGAATTTTCTTTCTGTATGAAGGTCATAGAAGATTACCGCTCTCTAGCATGTAGTATAAAGTTTTCATTTGGTACAGACAGTATCATCATGAATCCTGGTGCACAACTGAGATTGTCCTGTCTTGTCTTGCCTTGTCCTTTCCTTTCCTTTCCTTTCCTTTCCTTTCCTTTCCTTTCCTTTCCTTTCCTTTCCTTACCTTACCTTAACTTACCTTACCTTAACTTACCTTACCTTACCTTACCTTACCTTACCTTACCTTACCTTACCTTACCTTACCTTACCTTTCTTTTCCCTTCTTTGTCTTTTGAGATGGAGTTTCACTCTTGTCACTCAGGCTAGAGTTCAATGATGTGACCTCAGCTCACTGCAACCTCTGACTCCAAAGTTCCAAGTGATTCTCCTACTTCAGCTTCCCAAGTAGCTGGGATTGCAGGCATACACCACCATGCCTGGATGATTTTTTATATGTTTAGTAAAGGTGGGGTTTTAAAATGTTGGCCAGGCTGGTCTCAAACTCCTGAACTCAGGTGATCTGCTGGCCTTGGCCTCCCAAAGTGCTGAGATTACAGACCTGAGCCACTGCACCTCGCCACAATTATGTTTCTTATGTTTGCACATTGCCAACTGATGAAGTTGGCATTATAATAGTTATTCTCACAATCCAATATGGGGGTTCTAAATATCACATGGAGAGAGAATCCACAGGAAAAACTGTGAATGTTATATGTGAATATGTAACCATAGTTGAAATATAACTTATTTCTAAACCCAGTTCATGGGCAGGTAAAGACCCTCTTATCCGGACCAAGTGAATTGGAGAGATGTTGACTCTCACGTCTGTGCTGGACACAGTTGAGTTTAAGTG
>NW_016855771.1:0-1860 GCF_001698545.2 Rhinopithecus bieti | reverse complement strand
CAACAGTTATATGTGTTATAAATTCCTGGTAAATGGATCCATTTTGCCATTATATAATACCAATCTTTATCTTTTGTAACAGTTTTTTTACTTAAAGTGGATTTTGTCTAACTATGGCCACCCCACCCACTTGTGCTTACTGTTTGAATGGAATATATTTCTGTATCCTGTCACTTTCAGTCTGTTTGTCTCCTTAAAACTAAAGTGAGTCCCCTACAGACACACATTGTAAGATTTTGTTTTTAAGTCATTCAGCTATTTTACTTTTTTAAGGGGTTCAATCTGTTCATATTTAAAATAATACCAGAAAGAAATAAAATTACTAGTAGTGTTTTGTTTTTGATTACTTTCTGTGCTTGTCATAAATATGTTTTCCCTCATTTCCTCTTACTGCCTTTGTTTTGGTTTGTTAATTTTGTAGTGGCATACTTTGATTCCTTTTTCATTTTCTTTTGCATATCTTTTATAGGTATTTTGTGATCACCTTGAAAATGAGAGTTTATGAAACATAACAATATGCTTAAATCCCATGACATCTTGACTTCAATTGAATATAAAACTATACCTTTTTACATCCTTTGTTATTAATGTCACACATTATATCGTTTCGTATTGTGTATCAAGAGATTTACGCAAATTTGTGTTTTGGTTTATTAAATTCTATGGCAGGATTTTCAGTTTTATGCACCATTATTATAGTAGAGAATTGTAGATCTGTGTATATATTTACTTTACCATTTCTTATAAAACTATACACATGGTGACAAAGACTGACAGCTTTTGTTTATCTTGTAATGTCTTTTATTTTTTCCTTATTCTAGAGGTAAATTTTTCCAGATAAAATTTTCTTTGTTGGCAGTATTTTTTTGCTTTTATGACTCAATATTTGTTAAGTGAAATGTCTTTAATTTGCTGATACCTGCTATTACCTCATTAAATTATTTGCTGTGGCTCTGTAATAAGTTTTAACTTAATTATTGTATTCAGCTCCACAATTTTGTTTTTTTAAAAAATACTTTTAATAGTTTTTTAAATCTCTGTTGATATATTCATTTCTTCATGCACTGTTTTCTTGATTCTGTTTAGTTGTCTACATTCTATTTTTGCTCATTGAACATGTTTAAAATGATTATTTTGAATTCCTTGTCAGATAATACAAAGATCTTAATTTCTTAAAAATTGATTTCCGAAGAATCATTTTCTTCCTTTAAATGAATATTATTTCCTGTCTTCGGTCTATGCCTTGTGATCTTTGGATGACATTTGGAAATTTATAAAATAAGTATTTATAGACTGACTCTATAGACTGCCTCAGCCCCCCAAGTAGCTGAGAGTACAGGTGCGTGTCACCACACCCAGCTAATTTTTGTATTCTTTCTAGAGACGGAGTTTCACCATGTTGTCCAGGCTGGTCTTGAACTCCTGAGCTCAAGCAATCCAGCCGCCCCAACTTCCCAAAGTGCTAGGGTTACAGGCGTGAGCCACCATGCCCGGCCTAGTTTGTATAATTAAGTTGCCGGCATGTAAAAAGTTTTCTTTGCATTTTCATCTATATTCTTCCACCTTTATCTGAATAATAGCATAATTTATTCCTAATTCATAATCAGTATTTTATACCATATTTTGCAATATTTATATTGTTCCTCCAGTAAAAAATGTAAGTCTTTTCTCTGCTTTTGCAGGCTAGATTACAGCCTTACCATTTTGTGTAAAAGAAGAGCAACATATTAATAAATTTCTCTAGTATTATGTGCTTATTTCTTAAAATTATTTTCTCAAAGCTTTTATCAATAATTATAATGGGGTTTCTGTGAAACAGTGCTCTAACTGTATGCTCTTGATTCAAAATGTGTACTTTTG
>NW_016855770.1:0-1588 GCF_001698545.2 Rhinopithecus bieti | reverse complement strand
CTTTCAAAGATAACAGGATTAAGAGATTAAAGACAGGCATAAGAAATTATGAGTATTACTTGGGAACTGATAGATGTCCATGAAATCTTCACAATTTATGTTTGGAGATTGCAGTAAAGACAAGCGTAAGAAATTATAAAAGTATTAATTTTGGAACTGATAACTGTCCATGAAATCTTCACAATTTATGTTCCTCTCCTGTGGCTCCAGCCGGTCCCTCCATTTGGGGTCCCTGATTTCCCACAACAGATGATCAGCACTTTCTATGGAGTAAAATTTAGCTCTAGTTTTTTATTTTATTTTATTTATGTATTTAGCTTTTGAGACAGAGTCTTCCTCTGTCACCCAGGTGGGAGTGTGGTGATGCAATCATGGCTCACTGCCACCTCAAACTCCTAGACTCAAGCAATCCTCCCATGTTGGCCTCCCATAGTGCTGGGATTACAGGCTTGAGACACTGCAGCTGGCCTCATTTTTCAGTTTGGTTTAGAAGTTTTCACAAGCCAGAATTTAAGTTCCAATTTTTTTGTTATTTAAAGAAATGCTTATGTGATTTATACTAACAGTAAACTTTGCTATAGTTTTTTTGGTAGTTAAGCTGTAGAGATTTTTGGTAGTTAACATCTGTTAGATTACAAAATTTTACTTGAAATTTTAGTTTTACAAAGTTTATCACAAAAATATTTAAAATTTGTTTTCTAAATTTTAAATAATTAAATTTAATTTAATTTCTCAATCCATTTAGTTAACCCCAGATTACAAAAGAATATCACAGTGGTGTAGCAGCTCAGATCTGGTGAGGTGTCTGGATAGTGTCACCACCAGAGGCCAAGCTAACCTCAAGCAAAGCATCCTCTAATTAGTCCACTATTTTGTTGCTTCATTATTTCCCAAAAATATGTGCAATAAACACATTAAAAGTTATTATGCCACATTCTGTGTGTGTATGTGTGTGTGCATGTTGATAGTAGTCTTTTCACACCTGAAATCCTGCAAATGGGAAAAAGAGTGCTTTGGTCTATTTCATTGTCTCTCTTCATTGTAAAGAATGTAAATCCACTAAAACTGATAGAAATAGAGAGTTATTATGAAAACAGTTTATAGAAATCCAAGATAATAAGCCTTTTTATTATTGGGCTTCCAGAGTGCTTTCCAGAAAGGAGATAGGATCTGGTTCCAAATTAGTGTAGTTTTAGGAAGTTTTGCAGCAAAAATTGGGGAGCTTTGCTGTGATGTTCCATTAATAATCTTTTTCAACAATATTCTACCTACATGCCTCTTTATTTTACACTACCAATTGACCTTTTATGTTACTTGATAATTTGTATTTCCTTCTATCTTTGAAGTCCACCTCGTAGTTCTCCATTTTCATGTTCCTTTATAACTATTTAGTTATTTTTAATATGAACTAGCAGATTCCTTCTATATCTCTTAGTGCAAATTTTGAAAATTGACTGTGTAATTTTTTCAGTTCCTCTTATTGAGTCAGACTTCTAAAGGAATTTTACAGCTCTTGGGTCAATAGCCCCTTCCAAATCCAATTAGTTCTGGGCAAAGTGGCATGAGTGTAGCGGAGGCACATACATTA
>NW_016855769.1:0-1139 GCF_001698545.2 Rhinopithecus bieti | reverse complement strand
CCCATGAGCATGGGATGTATTTCCATTTGTTTGTGTCATCTCTGATTTCTTTCAGCAGTGTTTTGTAGTTTTCCTTGTAGAGATCTTTCACCTCCTTTGTTAAGTATATTACTAAGTATTTTTTTTGTGTGCAGGGGCAGCTATTGTAAAAGGGGTTGAGTTCTTGATTTGATTTTCAGCTTGGTTGCTGTTGGTGTATAGCAGTGCTACTGATTTCTGTATATTACCTGCATCTCTGGTATGAAACCCACATGATTATGGTGGGTTATCTTTTTAATATGCCACTGGATTCAGTTAGCTAGTATTTTGTTGAAGATTATTGCATCTATGTTTATCAGAGATATTGGTCTGTAGTTTTCTTTTTTTGTTATGTCCTTCCCCGGTTTTGGTATTAGGGCAATACTGGCTTCATAGAATGATTTAGGGAGAATTCCGTCTTTCTCTATCTTGAGGAATAGTGTCCATAGGATTGGTACCAATTCTTCTTTGAATGTCTGATAGAATTCAGCTGTGAAACCATCTGGTTTCTTTTTGTTGGCAATTTTTTTATTACCATTTCAGTCTTGCTGCTTGTTATTGGTCTGTTCAGCATTTCAATTTCTTCCTGGTTTAATCTAGGAGGGTTGTATATTTCCAGGAATTTACACATCTCCTGTAAGTTGTCTAGTTTGTGCCCATAAAGGTGTACATAGTGGCCTTAAATGATCTTTTGTATTTCTGTGGTGTCGGTTGTAATATCTCCCATTTTTTTCTAATTGAGCTTATTTGGATCTTCTCTCTTCTTTTCTTGGTTAATCTTGCTAATGGTCTATCAATTTTGTTTATCTTTTCAAAGAATCAGCTTCTTGTTTCATTTATCTTATGTATTTTGTTTGTTTGTTTCAATTTCATTTAGTTCTGCTCTGATCTCTACTATTTCTTTTCTTCTATTAGATCTGAGTTTGGTTTGTTCTTGTTTTTCTAGTTCCTTGAGGTGTGACCTTAAACTGTCTATTTGTGCTCTTTCAGACTTTTTGATGTAGGCATTTAATGCTATGAACTTTCCTCTTAGCACTGCTTTTGCTGTATCCCAGAGGTTTTGATAAGTTATATCACTATTATTGTTCAGTTCAAAGAATTTTTTAATTTCCATCTTGATT
>NW_016855768.1:0-1587 GCF_001698545.2 Rhinopithecus bieti | reverse complement strand
TTTCTCTCTCTTCATATGTGAATGATATAGATTGATTTGTTACACATTTAAAACCTAATTATAATGCAAGTAACAAATGTGCACAAATCATGAGTGTACTGCCTCAATGAATTCTTGCAAACAGAACACAGCTTTAAAACTAGTACCTGGGACAAGATACAGAACATTTTCAGCCCTCTAGAAATCCTGCCAATGTTCTCTTCTGATCCTGCCTTCCCAAGGGTAGCCATCATCCTGACCTCTGACAGCATAGATTACATTGGCCTGTTTTGGAATCATATAGTATGTGCCTTTTCTATATCTAGATTTTTTGTTTAAAATTATATTTCATGATCCATTCATGTTGTTACATGTAGTTGTAGTTCATTTATTTTCATTGCTGTATAGTATTCCTTTGTATGAGTATACCATGGAATGGGCATCTGGATAATTTCCATTGTGCGCTATTTTGAATAATGCTGCTGTGAATATTCTAGTTCCTGTCCTTTGGTGAATGTACCTACACATTTCTGTTGGGTTAAAAACTTCTTTCTTGAAGTTTTACAAAACTTTCTTCCTCAATAAGACATTTCAAGGCTGTGACAATGACTGTTCTTATTCCTTGCTGTACCTTGACTTTCTGATCTACACCAAGCAAAAGCTTTGATCTGTTTTTCTGTAATGTAAAAGATTATCACTGATGTTTAATAACAAAGTTCTGATGCCTAAAATAGCGGAAACCCGATCTACTTAAAAGGAATCCCCCCAGTTTAAAAAAAAAAAAATTGGAGCATAGTTGGGGCCTTTTGATTCACAGACACTGGCTCTTCACAAAGCCATGTTTCAAATCACTTGCAAACTCTGTGTACTTGGAGTTTGACATTGGAATCTTTATTGGCACTGCTTCCGCTCTTCCTCTGTGAGAAGGAGAATCCTCTTGGATTTTCAAATTGCATCCTTTCCCTGGGGAAACAGTGGAGGAGGAAGAGTGATGAGTTCTCTAATCACTTGGTTGGATTAGCCTTGGAGTTATCGGGAGTTGCCTTCTGTAAGTGTCCCTACTATCAAGGTTTCATGGAAAATCTAGGCAAGGCAGAACTTCCTCAGAAGGATAAGAGACAAAGAAGTGGGGAGGCCCTCCTATCCATAGCTGAGAGGGTTTATTCTTGTGGTTTTGCTGTCAGAGCCTTGGATGTCTGATCTGAGATGGAGCAACCCCAGCTAGACAGAACTTTGTAGATTTGGGGGTTTAAAAGGCCTCAAGCAAATTCTAAAACTTTCTTTGAAACTCCTGGCACAGGCTCAGTTTCCCTGACTTCCTTGCTGAGTTTGAAACACTGGACTCAATGAATAGTATGACATTCCACACCCGCCGCCCCGCACCCTCAGCCCCACAGGGTCCCTCACTGTTTGGTTTGAAATGACCATGATTGGAGAATTGAGGGGTGAATGTTTTAGTCTGAGCCTTTCCCTTCAAGCATATCAGGAATATCTGAAACATCTTTGAGGCCAAAGCAGACCGAAGGTTGCCTTGTGTTTTGATTGAACGTTTAGTTCACTTTGGGCGTGAGGTGTATGACGCCTTTACAGTTAAGTCTGAAAAAATGG
>NW_016855767.1:0-594 GCF_001698545.2 Rhinopithecus bieti | reverse complement strand
TTGTGTCTGTTCATTCTCCACCACCACCACCGCGGTCTTCAATAAATGACTTCATTTATTTCCTTCCTTCTTTCGGTGGTTTTTGTTTGTTTGTTTTTTGAGATGGAGTCTCACTCTGTCACTCAGGCTAGAGTCCAGTAGCTCGATCTTAGCTCACTGCACCCTCTGCCTCCGGGTTCAAGTGATTCTTCTGCCTCAGCCTCCGAAGCAGATGGGACTACAGGTGTGCACCATCACGCCCGGCTAATTTTTGTATTTGTTTTTTTAATAGAGACGGTGTTTCACCATATTGGCCAGGCTGGTCTCGAACTCCTGACCTAGTGATCCGCCCACCCAGCCTCCCAAAGTGCTGGGATTACAGGCATGAGTCACCGTGTCCGGCACTTTCTGTGTTTTTAAAAGACAACTGTCAGAACTTCAGAAGCCTGAGCTTTTACTACCTTAAATGTTCTCTTTGAAATGACTGTAGGAAAATGTGCTAAAAATATAATGAGATAATGCATGTAAACCACTTATCACTGAAATGGCCACATCCAATGCTTTCAAAAATGTCAACTCATTGTTATTAAAAGTATCACTACTCTTTTTTTTTTT
>NW_016855766.1:0-592 GCF_001698545.2 Rhinopithecus bieti | reverse complement strand
CCATAGGCCAGAATGTGCTCTCAAATGTTCCTTCGCGGATTCGTGCATGACAGAGTTTCCAAACTGCGTAATATAAGGAAGGTTTGAACTATGCGAGATGAATAGATATATTTAACATGAGGCAGTTTCTGAGAAATGTTCTTTCCAGTTTGTCTGAGGATATTTCCTTTTCCACCATAGCCATCCCTATACTCCCAAATGTCTCTTGGTAGCTTTTTCTCCAAAAGGGTTTCTGGAATCCTCTAGCAGAAGAAAGGTATATTTCTGTGAGAGGAATGCACACGTCACAAAGCAGCTCCTCCGAAAGCTCTCTCCAATTTCTGTCGGAAGACGTTTCCTTTCTCACCATAATCCTCAAAGCACTCCTGAACATCCCTTCACAGTCTAAACAAAACAGTGTTATGATCCTGCTCAATGAAAAGGAAGCCTAACTGTGTCACCAGAATTCACGTGACACAGAGCAGTTTCACAGAAAGCTTCCTTTTGGTTTCTCTCTGAGGTAATTTCTTTTCAGGATATTCTAAAGAGCGTCTCCAAATGTCCTTTCTCAGATTCCACAGAAACAGTGATTCCAATCTGCTCAATCCAAAGA
>NW_016855765.1:0-1515 GCF_001698545.2 Rhinopithecus bieti | reverse complement strand
ATGGATCTTCAACGCCGCATCGGCCTTGGCAGTGGCCGCATCAACGTCGCCGCTGACATCGAACTCCGCCAAGAAGATGATGCGCCAGAACTTACGCTCAGCCTTGGGTGCGTCACCGAAGGACAACTCGGACTCTTCAACAGCCGGGTCCGAGAGATCCGACATACCCTTGTCGGCGATATTGCCCGACTCACCCAGTGCTTCAACTTCAGCATCGGGATTGGGTACCTGCGACAGGTCCACGCGATCGTCGATCGCCTCGGCCGTGGGGACAACTTCGACGTTGGCAGGAGCGACTTCTTCGACGCCCGTATGAGCTTCGACAACGACGCCCTTATCCACCGAGGAGTCACCATCACGCACAGCCGGCAGACCTTCTTCAGCAACAGCGAAGATCTGACGCTGACCCATGTCACGAGGCTCGTTGACCGGTTCAGCCCGCTCCTTGATGGTCCAGTTGTCGGTGTTGGCCGGCACCTGCGACTCATCGATGTGCATCACCTTGATGTCCACGTACTCGTTGTAGAAGTGCGCTTCCAGCAAGATCCCCTTGTGCCGCCACTGGTAGTGACGCATCGAACCGATGCGGCTACGCCAGCTCGCCAGACTCAGGCCTTCCGGACGTGCAAAGCGAACCACGTCACCCGGCGCAAAGCAGCTTGCAGGATGCTGTAGTTCTGCACGCCCCCAGAGTTGGGGTAGTTGATGACGATGTCGTGCTTGGGCAACAGGTACTGCGAGCGACGACCTTCGGGAACGTCCGATGCGATGGACTGCTCCACCACGGCCGGCGGCATTTCCGGCGCGGGGGTCTTCAGCGCCACCGGCTTAGGCGCTTCTTCCACCTTCGGCAGGGCGGTTTCGAAAGCGGTCATCACCTGGAAGTCAACGTAGTCCTGATACAAATGAGCTTCCACGTCCACGCCGTGCTTGCGGTTCAGATACGCCACGACGTTCTGAACAGTAACCAAGCGCGCCGAGAACGCATCAGCCTTCGGATCATAGCTGAACCGCACGATCTCCCCAATACTGCAACGTGCCAGGCGCGTTTCGATCAGCGGGGTGGTGCTGCCATCGTAGACATACAGTTCGGCCTCGGGGGCCTTGTACTCGGACGTACGACCTTCCGGTACGACCGAGGTCAGCTGCTGCTTCTTGCTGGCCAGGACACCCACCAACAAATCACCCAGCGTTGCAGGAGCCACCAACTTGCCCACTTTCTTATCGGTAGCTTTGACGATGGGTTTGTCAGTGGTGGGCGTTTCCACCTTGCGCTTCGGTGTTGGCGCAGGTGCGGTCTCCGGAGTCGGCTCGGCGCCCTCTTCGTAGAGCACCATTCCGCGTTCCTTGAAGGTCTCCTCCACCAACTGCAGCAAGGAACTGATGCTGCCGCCTTTGTTGATGTTGAAGAACACATCGGGACCGCGGGGAATGGCCTGGATACAGGACTTGGGCATGCCCGAGTTCTGGACAAACACCAGATCCTTATCCCTCACGAAACTCAGCGTGGAAGCC
>NW_016855764.1:0-1188 GCF_001698545.2 Rhinopithecus bieti | reverse complement strand
GAGAGAGAGAGAGAGAGAGAGAGAGACAAAATGGATTCTTACCTTCCCGTATCTGGATGCAAAAGTCCCCGTGAGTAAGGAGTGAAAAATAATTATTGTCTCATCCAAGTCCCACACGAACACACGCTGTGATGAAAGAGAGGAAGAGAATGGAGACAAATGGACTCACTTGCATCTGACTTAATGTCTGCAGAAATTCATTCCCCTGGAGGAAAAGAAGTCTTGAAAAACATTATCTTTAGGTTACAAAACATGTAACTCACTGATGTGTCATGAATCCCCATCCAACCTTATCTGTGTCATGTGTATTCAGATGCCCAGTTTTTGGGCTCTTATCAACTCAAAAGATGTCAGAATCAAGAACTCTGTCCTTGCCTTCCATATAAAAGCTCAACAAGGAGAATTCAGGCCAAAATCAACAACAAAAATCATATAACTGGTTTTACAAAATAAAATACTACCATTTTAAATTCACTGTTCACCATACGCTCAACTATTTCTGTTTTTAGCAAGTCTGGTGATCACCTCTATAATTCTAAGTAACATATTTATACCCTGACTTACTGATTTTTTCAGCTTGAGATAATATCTTTTGACTGGGCCGTCTTAAAAGATGAGGGTTTAGCTCATGGAAATCTCTGTTCTTTCTCTGGAAACTTACATTTTTCTCATATGTGCATCCCTCTATTCCAATTCTCCTTGGACATTCTCCCTTGGTTAAAAAGGTAAACAAATATGGAGCTATAGATATGGGAGTCCCTACCTTTTCCCATACATCCTCCCCCTCTAATGTCTATCAGCTGCAGCTTTACTTTCATATAGTCAATGAGGATAAACTGGTTTGTACATTGGTTTTATAACTAAGGCTAAATTTTCTGCACTCTGCCTATGTTAACTTTAAAAGTGGGTAACTAGTAATATACATTTACATTTTGTGATTATTGTTTACTGCAGAGCCAAGTAATATGCTAAGATTGCATTGTCTTCTCTATGTGTCCAATGTCATATCCCCAGATCAACTTTAAGAAGACTGTCCCGGCCGGGCGCGGTGGCTCAAGCCTGTAATCCCAGCACTTTGGGAGGCCGAGACGGGTGGATCACGAGGTCAGGAGATAGAGACCACCCTGGCTAACATGGTGAAACCCCGTCTCTACTAAAAAAATACAAAAAAAAAAACTAGCCGGGCGA
>NW_016855763.1:0-843 GCF_001698545.2 Rhinopithecus bieti | reverse complement strand
CAAAGCTGTTTATCAGAAATCTTCTTTCTAGTTTTAAGTATATTTCCTTTCTCACCATAGTCCTCAATGCACTTCCAAATATCCCTTTGCAGATTCCACTAAAACAGTGGTAGCAAACTGCTCCATGAAAATTGAGCTGTAACTCTGTGAGATGAATTCACACAAAACAAAGTTCATTCTCAGAAACCTTTTACCTTTTTTCTGAGGGTATTTTCTTTGTTACCCTAGGCTTCAATGTGATCCAAAATACCCCTTCTCAGATTCCCAAAGACAGTGCTTCCAAACTGCTCCATTAAAACAATCGTATAACTCTGTGAGATGAAGCATCACATCACAAAGCTGGTTCTCAGACAAATTCCTTCTAGTTTTTATCTGAGGATATTTCCTTTTCAACATAGGCCTCAATGTACTCCCATATATCCCTTTGCAGATACCTTGAAAACAGTGTTAGCAAACTGCCCAATGAAAAGTACAGTGTAACTCTATGAGTTGAATTCACACATCACAAAGCAGTTTCTCAGAAAGCTTCTTTCTAGTTTTGTCTGAGAATATTTGCTTTGTCACCAAAAGCTTCAACACACTCTGAAATATCCCACCGCAGATTTCAAGAAAACATTGTTAGCAAACTGCTCAATGAAGAGAACAGTGCAACTCTGTGATATGAATTCACACATCACAAAGCAGTTTCTCAGAAAGCTTCTTTTGTTTTATCTGAGGATATTTCCTTTTCACTAGAGGCTTCAATGCACTCCAACATATCTTATTGCAGATTCTATGAAAACAGTGTTATCAAACTGCTCCATGAAAAGAAAGATGTAATTCTGTGAGATGAATTCACACATG
>NW_016855762.1:0-201 GCF_001698545.2 Rhinopithecus bieti | reverse complement strand
TCTCTTCTAAAAAATACAAAAAGCTAGCCGGGCGAGGTGGCTGACACCTGTGGTCTCAGCTACTCGAGGAGGCTGAGGCAGGAGAATGGCATAAACCCGGGAGGTGGAGCTTGCAGTGAGCTGAGATCCAGCCACTGCACTCCAGCCCGGGCGACAGAGCGAGACTCTGTCTCAGAAAAAAAAAAAAAAAAAAGAAAGAAA
>NW_016855761.1:0-2136 GCF_001698545.2 Rhinopithecus bieti | reverse complement strand
GTGGGGCTGGAGGTGTGTTATGAACTCTGGCGTCTGGTCCCAGTGCAGTAATCTGATTCCCATTTGCCTGTTTCTCTTTGCATCATTCCTAAAACAAACCCCACTTGTTGCCCTTGGGGTTCTTAGCAGAAATTAGGCTGTTGGGTGTGGTGAGTTGAGCCCAGTACTGACAGCCTGCTTAAAGTTTCACCCCCAGAGGACGAAGAGGTCAAGAACCTTGCAGAAAAGTTGGCCAGGTTCATAGCAGATGGGGGTCCCGAGGTGGAAACCATTGCCCTCCAGAACAACCGTGAGAACCAGGCATTCAGGTAAGGGGGGCCCTGCCAGGGAGGTGACCGTCACCTTGGCCACAGCCCCCCTGCAGGGGAGGACACTGGATCAGCAGAGTCCAGCCACTTGCTGGGGTCCCACTGTGAGACGCTGGCAGGTCTAAGAGTCTCTGACCCCAGAGCCTGGCTCTGCCTCCCCATAGGCATGTCCCACACGCACACCAGCACCCCTGGGTGGTCTCTGAGGCAGGTACACGGGGCCTTTGGGGCCTTTGTGTCTTTTAGGTACCTCATGGAGAAAGTCTCTACCACTTGCCCAGTTGCCTTTGGGACACACAGCAGCCCTTGACCGGGGGCAGGTCAGGCTCTCAAGTGGAATTTCACAGTAGTGTTTAGTTTATGTTGTGTACGTTCTCAGGGTCTCCTCTTTATGACGAGGGAAGTGGCAGGGAATGGGGAACTTTAGAATCTATAGAGAGGGAACACCCAGCCTATATGTGAGTTCCACAGAAGGGTGGGTGCATGACAAGCAGCCTAGCCTCCCTGCCATCCCCCGCCATGCGGTCGCACCCTAGCCCCAGTGGCTGGGTCTGTGTTCACTGGCGCATCAATTCATTGGGTGGGTTTGGCACTTGCTCTGTGCCCGGGGAGGCGGGTGGGTGCCTGGGGATGTGGGGTGACGTGCCCATGAGATTACACAAGCCCCGACTCAGTCATTGAGGAGGTGTGACAGCACATGACAAAGTCCTGGAGCAGCAGCTCTCTGGGCTGGTTGATTCAGCAGACTTCATCGCAGATGGGGCAACTGTGCTTTTTGTGGTCACTCCAAGGTCGTGGAGGGTGGGCAGACATGGCCAGGCCAGGTCCAGGCAGATGAGGGCAGTGGGCCACCCTTAGGAGGTGGGACTGAGGGAACATGGAGGCTGGGAACAGGGAGGGTCAAGGCTCAGCTGACCCAGTGGATAGGGACAGGGAGAGGGGCTGCTGGGAATTCAGGTGTGCCCCAGTCTGGTACCTCTGTGTCCGGGAGCCTGTGTTGGGGTCGTGGATTGTTTGGTCCTGGAGTTCAGGAGAGGGATCTGCCTGGGACCGGAGCTCCCCCCAGGTGTCCTGAATCTGGGACTTGCCCTGGGGACCATTGAGTTGTTGGCCACACCTCAAGGTTAGGTCACTAGTCTCCTCCAAGTCATTGTGTCTTTCCTTCATTTGCCTGGTTAAGGCTATGTAAATAAGAAACCTAGTTTGCTGTCATTGTAGTTAGACACTGACTGTGAAACCTTTTCAAAGGAGAAGCAGGCAAGGATATGGAATTCTGTTCAAGGCCCAGAGCCTGGTGGCTCTGCCCGGTCAGAGGGGTCTAGGGCCCAGTCGCTGCAGCCTAGCCTCTCCCCAGATGTCAGAACTGAGAGATGCTATTGGTGCAGGTGGCCCCGGCCATCCTGTGTGTCCTTTCTGTTCCAGGGTATTGCTGACAGGCGCCCAGCTTGTCAGGTGTGGCTGTGGGGGAGGCCAGACTGGTTGAGGTCGCCTGGGGTGGGTACCCTGGGCAGCCAGAGGAGTTGAGGCTGAAGGGAACTTGTCCCCACACTCACTGCAGAACTATAGCCAGACCAGGAAAGAACTGGGCGGGTCAGGGGGGACGACCAGGTATTCAGGCCCCTGCAGGGCATGCAGGTTTGCGCCTATGTTTAATCTCCATGCAGGGTCAGATATGAGGCAGCCCCAAAGCACAGAAATGCTGGTTCGACCCACGTGGTTGGCAGACCTCCCCTCACCCCCAAATCTAACAGCCACCTCATGTGGCCACTCCTGGCCCTTCCCTGTCACGCCTGTGGGCCAGGCACACCCCAGCCACTTTGGGAAACAA
>NW_016855760.1:0-201 GCF_001698545.2 Rhinopithecus bieti | reverse complement strand
GGAAGGAGGGAAGGAAGGAAGGAAGGAAGGAAGGAAGGAAGGAAACGAGGAAGGGAGGGAGGGAAGGAAGGAATGAAGGAAGGGAGAGAAAGAGACACAAGTGTTTTTCATTGATGAATTATAGGTAAGAAAAACCTACATACTTAATAAAAATAATTTGAATTTTATTGATCCTGAGAAAATTTCTTTTGTGATGATCAT
>NW_016855759.1:0-612 GCF_001698545.2 Rhinopithecus bieti | reverse complement strand
CGATTATCTCCATAGATGCAGAAAAGGCTTTCAACAAAATTCAACGCCCCTTCATGCTAAAAACTCTCAATAAACTACGTATTGATGGAACTTATCTCAAAATAATAAGAACTACTTATGGCAAACCCACAACCAATATCATACTGAATGGGCAAAACTGGAAGCACTCCCTTTGAAAACTGGCACAAGACAAGGACGCCCTCTCTCACCACTCCTATTCAACATAGTGTTGGAAGTTCTGGCCACAGCAATCAGGCAAGAGAAAGAAAGAAAGCGTATTCAATTAGGAAATAAAGAAGTCAAATTGTCCCTGTTTGCAGATGACATGATTGTATATTTTGAAAACCCCATTGTTACAGCCCCAAATCTCCTTAAGCTGATAAGCAACTTCAGCAAAGTCTCAGAATACAAAATCAATGTGCAAAATCACAAGCATTCCTATACACCAATAACAGACAAACAGAGAGCCAAATCATGAGCGAAATCCCATTCACAAGTGCTACAAAGAGAATAAAATACCTTGGAATCCAACTTAGAAGGGATGTGAAGGACTTCTTCAAAGAGAACTACAAACCACTGCTCAACCAAATTAAAAGGACACAAACAAATGGA
>NW_016855758.1:0-615 GCF_001698545.2 Rhinopithecus bieti | reverse complement strand
GAATTTGAGACCAGCCTGGCCAACATGGTGAAACTCCTTCTCTACTAAAAATACAACAATTGGCTGGGCATGGTGGCTCACGCCTGTAATCCCAGCACTTTGGGAGGCTGAGGCGGGCGGATCATGAGGTCAGGAGATCGAGACCATCCTGGCGAACATGGTGAAACCCCGTCTCTACTAAAAAAAAAATACAAAAAAAAAAAAAAAATACAACAATTAGCTGGGTGTGCTGATGCGTGCCTGTAATCCCAACTCAGGAGGCTGAGGCAGGAGAATCACTTGAACTCGGGAGGCGGAGGTTCCAGTGAGCTGAGATCATGCCACTGCACTCCAGCCTGGGCAACAGAGCGAGACTCCATTTCAAAAAATAAATAAAAAATTAAAAAGAGAGGGCCAAGCACAGTAGCTCATGCCTGTAATCCCAGCACTTTGGGAGGCCGAGGCAGGTGGATCACCTGAGGTCAGGAATTTGACACCATCCTGGCCAACATGGTGAAACCCCTTCTCTACTAAAAATAAAAAAATTAGTTGGGCGTGGTGATGCGTGTCCGTCATCCCAGCTACTCAGGAGGCTGAGGCGGGAGAATCGCTTGAACTCGGGAGGCGGAGGTTGCA
>NW_016855757.1:0-615 GCF_001698545.2 Rhinopithecus bieti | reverse complement strand
TTTTGGTGAATAGCTTACCATATTAATAGCTTTGGTTCCTGTTCAAAGAACAATTTGTTTGTGCTTTGTCCAAAAACACGGTCAGTAACTTCCCACCTCCCATTGTCTGTGGGAAAGGTGTTAGTCTCTCAGATGTTATAGTAATAGTACCTTCTAAAGAGTTAGTCCCGGCCAGGCGCGGTGGCTCAAACGCCTGTAATCCCAGCACTTTGGGAGGCCGAGGCGGGCGAATCACAAGGTCAGGAGACCGAGACCACGGTGAAACCCCGTCTCTATCAAAAATACAAAAAATTAGCCGGGCGCGGTGGCGGGCGCCTGTAGTCCCAGCTACTCAGGAGGCTGAGGCAGGAGAATGGCGTGAACCCGGGAGGCGGAGCTTGCAGTGAGCCGAGATTGCGTCACTGCACTCCAGCCTGGGCGACAGAGCGAGACTCCGACTCAAAAAAAAAAAAAAAAAAGAGTCCCAAATTAGCTGGGCATGGTGGCACACACCTGTAATCTCCGCTACTCAAGAGGCTGAGATAGGAGAATTGCTTGAATCTGGGAGGTGGAGGTTGCAGTGAGCCAAAATCATGCCACTGCATTCCAGCCTGGGTAACAGAGCAAGACTCTGTT
>NW_016855756.1:0-846 GCF_001698545.2 Rhinopithecus bieti | reverse complement strand
AGGGAATCGGGGTGGCGTCAGTCACTGTCAGCTCCCCAGGCGAGGCTTGATGGGGGGCTCAGGGGTCGTGGTGGGTGCTGCTTGGGTGGTCTCGGCTTCATCCTCTGGAGCTGGACAGACAGGTATGGGGACAGTGAGGTCCCTGGGTCCTCAGTTCAGCATAGAAAGGATGTGTCACAAAACACAAAGTGCCCGAGAGCAGGACGACGCTGCCCACAGCGCCTCCAGCAAAGCTCTTCTTGCTCTCCTCTCCTGGCCTTTCCTATCCCTCACCCTGACCCCTGCCCTCAGCCCCACCTCACCCCACCTCCCAACACCCAGGCCACCTCTCCCTGTCCCTCCAGCACCGCCTCTCTTCTGAGCACAGCCCCACTCGGCCTCTGCACCCTCGGCCTCCCTGCACTGGGGTCTCCTCGCCATCTTTTGTTCACTGGGCTTCTGTCTTTGCTCCCCAACAAGCTCAGCACACCCCTCCCGAGGCCAGAGCTTGGGGCGTGTTCCTGGACCTGGCCCCTCACCAGCTGCCAGCAGCCTCAGGGCATCTTTACCCTGAATTCCCCGGATACCTTCCTCCCCACCTCCAGTCCCCCGGCCTGGTTTGGGCCACGGTCACCTCTCACCAAGGCCACCAACTGCCTCCAGGCTCCCTGTCACCCCATCCCCATCTTCAGCCCCCACGGATGAGCTTCACACAGGCACAGCTGCTGGGGCTGTCTCAGCACAGACCTGAGCAACCACCTCCTCATCCCTGGGAGACCCCAGGCCTGGTGAGCGGTCCCCTCCTCTGCTCCCACACTTCAGGATGATCTACTTACCGCAAAGGACACCCCACTCAACCCTCAGTGC
>NW_016855755.1:0-1763 GCF_001698545.2 Rhinopithecus bieti | reverse complement strand
ACTCCTTTGGGGGCAGGCTCCGTCAGCCCTCGGCCACTCAGGGCTCCAGCACCCACGGTCCGAATGCCTGGAATGGAGACGGCCGGTTCTGGCAACCAGGTCCGATGCACTACAATCCAGCCCCATTTCCGTCCCCCCCATGCCCGTCCGGCGGCCTCTCCCGCCTTATTCAGCCCTTACTCACCTGGGGACCCCGGGCGGGGCGCGAGGGCACCTGCTGGGGGAGGGCAGAAGGGGTCAGGGGAAGCCCCGGCCTTGAGGGTACAAGGGGCGCTTCCCCAGGGCGGACCCAGCAGGCAGAGGCCCAGGAGCAGGGCTCCGCGACCCGGGCCGGGCTGGGGCACGGCGGGGCTCCGCTCTGCGTCGTGGGGCTGGACTTGGGGACCTGCGGCGACAGGGAGCCAGGAACAGAGAGAGGAATGATGAGTGGCCCCGCCCACCCTGAGGCCCCGCCCCAGCCCAGTGCCAGCCAGGCCCATGCCTTCCTGAGGCGGTCGCCAGAGCTTAAGCCCCGCCGCCAGCAGTGCCAAGGTCCCAGCTCCACCCCGCTCCGCAGGCCGCGCTCCACGGCAAGCACCGCCCTCTCTAAGCTCCGCCTCTTGCTTCAAGTGGGAACCACTCTGGGGAAGGGGCGCGCCACTGTCTGGTCTGGCACTTCTCTTGCAGCCCGGGCTCGGGAGCTTTGGGGTCGTGGGGCCGGCTCTGGTACCTGCGTCGGGCCGGGACGCTCTGCACTTGCAGCTAGGAGTCATCTATGAACCCCGTGGGCGTGCTGACGGTGGTCGTGTTAATGTCATCGATGATGCTGGGCGCCTCCCTCAGCACGTGGTGCATGAGCAGCATCTCTTTGCACCGCTGTGCCTGCTCTGGGGACTCCTCCATCAGCTGTTCTGGTTCCCACGGGAGTACAGGTTGGCCAGCAGCTCCCAGAAGATGAACTGGTTGGTCTGAGAGTGGGCAAAGAGGGAAGGAGGTTAGAACCTGATGCCTGTGCCGCCCTGGCTGCCCCGCCGGGCTCTGCTGGGACTGTTTGCTGGACTTGGAACCCCGATTATGGCTTTTCAGACACGGCTTCTACACCGCTTACACTCGAAGATCTGCCTCCCCACCGCCCTTTTCTCACTCAAATGAGGACACTGAGGTCCAGAGGAAAAGTCACCTAAGGTCACAGATCTGGGAGGGGACTCAGGATCTATCATGCCACCAGGACATCTGTCTACTCAGTTTTAAAAAATTTTTTTGGAGATAGGATCTCCGTTTGTCGCCAGGCTGGAGTACAGTGGGCGAGATCACCGCTCACTACAGCCTCAACCGCCTGGGCTCAAAGTGATCCTCCAACGTCAGCCTATGGAGTAGCTAGGACTACATGCACGTGCCATCACCAAGCCCAGCTATTTTTTTAAATTTTGTGTAGAGATGAAGTTTCATTATGTTGCCCAAGCTGGTCTGGAACTCCTGTGCTGAAGCGATCCTCCCACCTCAGATCAGCCTCCCAAAGTGCTGGGATTACAGGCATGAGCCACTGTAATCCCACATTGTATTTCTGTGGGACAACTCTGGTCTGGACCATGCCTCCCTTTCTGAGGCTGGTCCCATAAGGCTGGTCGGCATCTCCCCAGGCCAACATGGCCACCTGGGTCCCCAGTGCCACAGGAACCCCCTACCCCCATGAAGCGGCACATGCACGTCATGAGGTGGATGATGGTCTGGGCATGAGGTCCTGCACGTTCTTGTTGACAATGGCCACGTACGAGTCCACCAGG
>NW_016855754.1:6907-10942 GCF_001698545.2 Rhinopithecus bieti | reverse complement strand
CTCCAGTATTATTCCTGAGCTTCAGGTTCTCCATTTGTAAAAGAATAGCTGCTGTGTCTGTCTCACAGGAGACAGTCAACATTCAATCATGTGATGGGGAACAGTATAAGACATAGAGGATAAAACAGTGAGAAACACTTTAACAAAATAGAGCTTAGACACTACTGAGGACTCTCAGAAAATTGACCAAGCCAGGTGATGAATGGCATAATTGGGAAGCTCATGTTTTAGTTTTATTGTAAACCTAATACAGAATATCTCTTCTGCTAAAATACCTTTCCCTGTGCTCACTGAAATATTTTCTAATTTAAAATCTGTAAGATCCATCATTAAACGTCTTACTTTACCAATTTATCTACAATACGTTCTATAGGGTCTTTCCATATTTTATGTATACAAACATTCATTTATTCATCTAAAACTATTGCTGATTTTGATTGCATGGGCTTTTTGTTTGTCTTTGTAAGTATATATATATATATACACACACATATATATATATTTATCTACATCTTCCATGTTCCTCTTATTAATGACTATATTTCACTATCTTCTATGACTTCATTTTTCTTATAGAATATGTTTTATGTAGCAGTGTTTTTTAAAATAAATTACAATGGAATTTTGTAAATGGAGTAATATGTTAGGTAGACAATTGATTATTCTTAAAATATTTTGCTTCGAGATTTTAAAATATGCTATTTCTTGGGCTTACCCTGATTTTGACCACTAAATTCTCATTGGGATTTATAGTGACAATCTACATCAAAATTAAGAGAGTAAAAGTTGTTCAGGAATTTTTGAATTATCTAAAACTTTCACTTAGATATGTTTCTTTTTGTTAACTTTTATTTTAGGTTCAAGAGTATATGTGCAGGTTTATTATATAGGTAAACTCATGCTATGGGGGTTTGTTGTATAGACTATTTCATCGCCCAAGTACTAAACCTAATTCCCAGTAGCTTTTCCTGCTACTCTCCCTCCACTCATCCTCTATCCTCCAACATCAGGTAGGCCCCAGTGTCTGTTGTTCCCCTCTTTATGTTCATGAGCTCTCACCATTTAGCTCCCCACTTATAAGTGAAAACATGCAGTATGTGGTTTTCTGTTCCTGCATTAGTATGGCTAAGATAATGGCCTCAAGCTCCATCCATGTTCCTGCAAAAGATGGAATTTCATTCTATTTTTATGGCTGCACAATATTCCACGGCATACATGTATCACTTTGTATTTATTCAATCTGTCCTTGAAGGGCATTTAGGTTGATTTCAGGTCTTTGCTATTGTAGATAGTACTGTAAAAAACATTCACATGCATGTGTCCTTATGGTAGAATGATTTATATTCCTTTGGGTATATATCCAGTAATGGAATTGCTGGGCCGAATGGTAGTTCTGTTTTTAGCTCTTTGTGGAGTTGCCATACTGCTTTCCACTATGGTTGAACTAATTTATACTCCCACCAACTGTGTATAAGTGTTCCATTTTCCCCACAACCTCACCAGAAGTGTTACTTTTTGGCTTTTTACTAATAGCCATTCTGAATGATGTGAGATGGTAACTCATTGTGGTTTTGATTTGCATTTCTCTAATGATCAGTGATGTTGAGCTTTTTTTCACATGCTTGTTGACTGCGTGTATATCTTTAGAAAAGTGTCTGTTCATGTCCTTTGTCCACTATTTAAGAGGATTTTTTCTTGTAAATTCGTTTAAGTTCCTCTTAGATGCTGGATATTAGACTGCTGTCAAATGCATAGTTTGCAAATATTTTCTCCCATTCCATAGGTTGTCTATTTACTCTGTTGATGGTTTCTTTTGCTGTGTAGAAGCTCTTAAGTTTAATTAGATCTCACCTGTCAATTTTTGCTTTTGTTATGATTACTTCTGGTGTCTTTGTCATGAAATCCTTGCCCATTCCTATGTCCAGAATGACATTGCCTAGGTTATCTTTCAGGGTTTTATAGTTCGGGGTTTTACGTTTAAAACCCCGATTTTTGTATATGGTGTAAGGAAGAGGTCCAGTTTCAAACTTCTGCATATGGCTAGCCAGTTATCCCAGCACCATTTATAATACTAAATAGGGGGTCCTTTCCCCATTGCTTCTTTCTGTTGGCTTCTTCAAAGATCAGATGGTCATAGGTGTGCAGTCTTATTTCTGTTCTCTCTATTCTGTTCCATTGATCTTTGTGTCTGATTTTGTATTTCCTTACTATATAAGCAATACATATTCATTGTTGACAAACAGAAACTAAAGGGGAGTTTAAAAGAATCACCTGTAATTTTACACTACTTGTGTATTTTGGAGCATACGCTTCATATTTTATGCATATGGGTATGTCTTTTTTTAATGAAATCATGTTCTTAGTTTTGGAATTTGTTTCATTTATATGTGTTGAATATATGTACATAATAATTTTAATAGCTTCCAGAGTATTCCAGTAAATATTCCTAATTTTATTTACCATTCCAATAAAACAAGACATTTACATTGTTTTAATTATTTTTGTATTTGAATATTATGAGTCTAAATCTTGGTCCAATTGTCCAATCACTTTCCTCTGGAGAAATTTCTAACATTAGAATTTCTGTCAAAAGAACAGGTATGCTTTTACATTTCAGTATACATTAACAAAATACTCCAAAATTTTCACTTCGTTTTCATTCCTAACAGCAGGACTAAAAAGGGCTTCTTTTCTCTAATCAATATTGATTTCAAATATTAAAAAATATCTCTGCCTAAGTAGCATCTTGCTTTACTCACATCTTTGATTCCTATTAAGCTCGGCATTCGTTCCTCTCTTAGTTGGCCATTGTATTTATTATCTGAAAGGCCATTTTGTGTCCTGTATTCATTTTTTTTCAACTGAGTAGTTTGTATTGCTTCAAAAAGAGCTGTTTGGATATTAATGCTGATAACTTTTTTGAAAAAACCTGTCCACATGTTGCAAATATCTTCTCAAGGGTTTCTCCCTGCCTTTGTTTATTATTGTTTTTGATATACAGAGGTTTTAAAGTTACATGTATCAATCATGATATGTGTAAGTTATTCACAACACTAAAATGACATAAATACATAGTTGGGAATGCCAAGTCTCCTTGGGTCTCAGATTCAAAGTCAGTGTACCTTCACAAACCCCCTCACTGTGCATGAGGGCACCTCTTTTATGCCTCCAGGGCTCCTCTGATTCCTCACGATAACACTTAACAAGCTGCATTACCAATATCTTGTTTTCTTTTCTGACTCAACCCTCAGACCATAAGCTACTACAGGTTATAAGCAATCTTATTTATTTCTCAGCATAAATAAAAATTTTGCTAAATGAATTGATTAGATCCCTCAATTATTTTCTGATAGTCACTCATAAACTGTATTTAAACTTACTGGTATAATTTCACTAACCCAGCTTTATTGGTACAAATATTTAATTATATAAGCACTTAGTATCCTGTACTTCTTCAAAATATATGTCACAATTGTAATACTCATATTAGTTACGTCACTGTCAGGTTAATATTTATTGTCTCTCTAGAGATAAATCAAGTCTATTTTGTGCATTAGTGGATCACCATTATATTTCATTAAGTGTAGTAGGTATAAAATAAATAGCTGAGAATTATAAATGAATCAACAAATAAATAGTATATAGGAAACCACATATTTCTAGAAAAAACATATGATTTCACATAAATATAAATCATACATATAAAGGTATATATATATTTATATCATTTATATCATGTACTATACATACATATAAAAATATATCATATAGCATTGTTCTCATCTTCTTGAAGATAATTTAAACTATTTTAATATTTTAATCCATATTTTAATGGGAAATACTAATAATAGGAAGCACCATAAAGAATATTTCCAGTTAAATTTCTGCTGTCATAATTGTCATACTGAAATAATTTAAAAGCCTATGATATTTACATTTTAAAATAACCATCCATGTCATCTTATTAAATACTTCAAAGCAAAAACATTTTACCTCAAATTGCCAATAATTTTTTTTTTTTATTATACTTTAAGT
>NW_016855754.1:0-6093 GCF_001698545.2 Rhinopithecus bieti | reverse complement strand
TGTTTATAGCTGCAGCACAGTCAGTCAACCGTCCATGATTTACAACATCAGCAAATTCTGACCAAACTCATTGATTCAACCTCTCATTGATTATGGCATCTGGAAAATGTATTAACTCCTTATGCAATCCAACCAGTTTCCCTATGCTACAGATCAGATGTTAACTCTAAGGTACTGAGAAAAATTATCTGGAGTCCTGATTCCTAGTACAGTCTGTGCCACCATTAAGGCTATGACCTCGGGCAAGTCTTTTCACATCCTGACACTTATTTGTAAGATACACAACTACTGAATAAAGCATGTTACAGGCAATGAAAACTACAATCCTATGTGTGTCACAGGGCCAGTCACATAGTAATTTTTCAATAAATATTTTGTCAGTGAATAAATGAAGTAGCACAGAAAACAATGAAACATTCCAATTCCTGAAATCTACTTGGAAATGTTTGGGTTTAGATGCCCTTATTATTACAGGAAATAAGCATTTCTAAGTGAAAGGAAGGACGATAAAAACAGAAAATTTTAAAATAGTTGAAAAAGTATCTAAAGGATACTAAGCTTAATACCTGGCTGATGAAATAATCTGTACAACAAACCCCCATAACCCAAGTTTACTTATGTAACAAACCTGTGCTTATACCTCTGAACTTAAAATAAAAGTTAAAAAAGAAAAATATAGATACAATTCACTTAATTTCACCACCTGTCCACAAGTATAGGATAATTTTATAAAATGACTATATGGTTATGTGAAATAAGTAAACATAAAATAAGTACAATCAATAATTATTAAGAGTGCATTTAATAATTGGTATTTATTTTGTTTACTTACCCAGTCAACCAGCTATCAAGCTAGGAATTATTTTCCTATGGCTCGCTTTTGCCTAAAGGAAATACCTGGACACCGTAGCATGACATTTAAGACTTTTCAACCTCGTATTTAGGCACCCTCTTGCCCTTGTTAAACGCTAAACTGAGACACCATACAATTTTAAAGAATTTATTTGAGCAAATAATAACTCAAGAATCAGGCAACCACATACTGGAAGTGGTTTGGGAGCCCTGCCAAGGGAAACCAAGAGGAAGGTTTTATAAGGCAAACAGAAATAAAGCAAAGAAAATATTTGACTGGTTACAGTTATATAGTTGCCTTATTTGATCTGTCTTGCTGGAAAGTCCCTAGTTAAAAAAATTAGTTGGCAGCTTCTGATTTGTTAGCCTTAAGTTTTATTTTTCTCAAAGGCATGTACAAGAAGTAGCCCAAGTTAAGTGTTGCTTATACTTGCAAATTAAGCAAGACTAAGGTCACTTTGAGGCATAACAGGCTTTGTCTCTCCAGGCATTCTTTAGGCCTTCTCTCCATTTTAATTTTCTTTAACACTCTCAGTAGCCATAATTTAACCATAGCAAACTACAGCTTCCTCCAAGGCATGCACTTTTCATTCTTCATGCTCTGTTCATACCCTCTGCTTTTATCTGAAATGCACCTTTAACTTATCTCCCTGGTAGATCCTTATGTATTCTTCAGATCCAGATAGTTAAGTCACTAGCTTTATTAATTTTTCTTAGCCAGTGCAGATTTTATTGCATATTCTTCTTAGTATCTATTACCTCATAATTAGTTCACATAATGAATTTAATTTGTTGAGTTACTATTTAGGTAAGCTACTTGGACTGCATTGAAACCCTTCAAATGCCATTGCTTAGGAAGCAGTAAGTACTCACCATTCCATTAACTACCAGACTTGTGTTTTGCCAAAAGAATAGACTAAGCAAAACTGCTTAGGGCAATAAAGGAGATCTATAGAGTGAGGAAAAAGCAGAGAAATGAGGTGGTCAAGAGAATGGAGAAATCCTGGAGAGAAGAACATACATACCTACTGAAGAAATTCACTAAGTTTCTAGTATGAGTTGGCAATATGAGTGACCTTCCCCACTAAATCTTTAGTAAATTATTTCTTCTTAAAGCCTTTTAAAATTCGATGAGTTTGGAAGAGAGGTGTAACAACATACTGACTGCATTCCAAAATGATTCAAAAAGTGAAAGAAGACTGTCAACGAGAGCTCTCCCATCTGCCATCTCCACTGCCAGCCTGTGAGTTCCTCCAGGCAGGACAATGTCTTTGTAGCTGATGCCCACCAGAAACTCTAAATAGGTGCTGGGGATTATAAGTAAAGTTCCTACATATTTTTAACTCTTGCAAACTATGAAATCCTATCTTCCATTAACATTGTGAGTTGAACTTATGAGTGCAGTGAAAGGAACAGAGATTCCGATATGATGCTATACCTAAACCTGTAACAAATACATATAAGCAGCAATGTAGATATTCAAGAAAATATTTGCCTATTTAATAGGCAGTTATATAATCTCCTTAAAACTTTATTACTTTTTAAAAGTTTTATATAAAGTTTGCCAAAAATTTATGGTTTGATATGGCATTCTAAATACTGATTTTAGAGTCAGGATCTATCAAAATACATTTATCTTCAAAGAATTACCAACTACACAATGACTTTTCAACATTCCTTAATTAAATCAATCACATTTTTGCCAGCTAATTATAGTGTCGATTAAAGCTGGGAATAATGAAACTGAAAAGCAAAATTTAAACATTCATTATTGCCAAAGATGGGAAAAGGGCATATTTAAAACCATAGTATCAGAGCAAAGAACTAGAGAAATAAACCTAAGCACATTACAATAAATGCATTACATATTTTGATAAATTCCAGGCAATAGTTTTAAAAATTGAGTCTAAATAGAATCATTTCTATCAAGTTATTGCAAAAATCTATTGGCACTCATAATTAGAAACTTTAGCACCTCATGCACACCTAATTGCAGGTGAATAGATTTGCCTATATATAGGCTCTCTCTCTCTCTCTTCTCTTTCTCTCCATATATATGTGTGTGTGTGTGTGCGCGCGCATGTAGAAAGAAATGCATATATATTTATATATGTGTGTGTATATATATATGTATTTCTTTTTCCTACAGTTTCTGGATAAACACCATAAGAGTATACTTGGATAATTTTATCTATAACAGAAAATAAAGGAATGTGACTAGCGATACGGTACTCCCCTTGGTATGGCCAAAGCCTGTGCAATACTTAAGTATGTCTCATACATAGCTTGACCATTTTGATTGAATTCACAATTCCCTGGTGTGATCAACTGGATTAGTCATTTCTGCTAAATTTAAGCTGATGGCATCATTTTCTGTGAGGAGCAAAATGAATCCTAGAACCTCTTGTTTCTGAAGTTCTGCCAGACATTTTGTATCCTGAAAACTAAAAGAAAACTTGGAAGAGGAAGCACAAAAGTCATATAGATACTTTTAATATTTTCATAGTCTCTGTTGGAATATTTAGGAATCTCTATGCCTACATCCAACTGTGATGCCCTCTCTCATTTAAAGTTTTAAGGAGATTACATAACTGAATCAAACTTTCACATCTTTTAAGTTATTAGCTGCAGGAGTTTCATATTTTGTCTTCACTCAGCCGGTCCTTTTATATTAGGATCCTATTAGCTGGCTTTGGAATGATGATAACATAGCTTGGCCAGTTCAATTACCACATTTTATCTGTCGTTTTCCTCTCACGCACTTAATGTCTGCTTTGTACAAGATGAAAGACACTTAGTGCAAATTCCCCTTGAAAACGAACACAAATAAGTTCACATAGTCATAAATTAATGACAGGCAATCTTTCATTTCTACCTGTTTGTATCCTTTTGTCTGATTGCTCTATTAGTCTCTCTCCTCTGAAGTTTCAAATAAAGAAAAGGTAATGTCACCTTTAAGTCGAATTAGAATGGATAAATGAACAGAACAGGGAGAAGCATTCTCAGTCATTAATTGTCCTAACAGGCTCAATTTGGGTAATAGGAATAATGAATACGCTAAATAAAAGAAAGAAAATGCACATCATGCTTAGAAGCAAAGTAAAACCAATGAGAGAATTGGCACATAGAAGGAAAATACAGGATGTGCGTTGCTAAACATTCCTTAGTGGATGCTGTCTGTTTCTTCATTATGATATTGTTATCAGAAGTATAATAACCATACTGGTACAAAACTTTTGTTTAAATTAATGTGTTCTAGAAACCTTTACTTATTCACAAGGCTAATACTAAGATTTGAAACTTTCGTTTTAGATTGTGTTTACATATTTAAACTATTTGATCATTTAAATTATTTTCATTTTGTTACGTAAACTCAAAAGAGTTTTGTTATTTGTGTGTGTGTGTCTGTGATTATGTGGCTACATTTTAATGCCAGGTTAGTCGCTAGCATTTTGGTAAAGAATATGTAACAAGAATGAGATCAATTGCACATCTATGTAACCATATGTCATAAATTCCTCTTCCTATCAGAGAGACAGTGTGATGAGAGAGTTAAGACTAAAGAGCACACTCCTTGGACCCAAGTCTCAACTCTGTCACCTTCTTGCTCTCAGATCTTGAGCAAATTACTTGTTCTCTATACCTCAATTTTCTCTGCAAAGTGGGGATATTAGTTCCTAGCTAGTAGGGCTTAAATATGAAATATCATAATGACAAACAGTACTGTCATCTGTGTCCTGGTTGATGTTGCAAGATGACATCAAATTTCTACTAGACAGTCTTGGGTTTCAACAATCTATTCAAAGTCTGAAGGGATAGTCTGAAGGGATAGGATATTCAAAGTCTGAAGGGATTAGCATAATATAAAATAGTTAAGATTATTATTTATACTAAAAGACTGTTATATTATGCTTATATAGGTTTTACAATAACTATAAAGATAAATTAGACATTGTGGAGACTATGGAGATGTCACTTTTCCTCTATTTCTGAGCCTTTCTGGTCTCACTCCGAAATGTGCAGTAAATTCGAAATTCAAAGTTCATGTAAGTTGATAGTATAATGTCTCATATATACAAAAAATTCTAAATATGTCTAATTTATGTTTGCTATTTCCCTTATCTTCACTTTAGTAATTCATCAGTAGATGAAAATGGCAAGTTGGTAACCATAAACATAAAACTAGTCTGATGTGAAGAATCTTGTTGGAGTATCTTCAAATGTAACTGTCCTTATCAACAAGCTAGTTTCTGGCCCTTGCCCCAACTCATCATTATTGCTTAAGACTATAGAGCAAAGCAAATAGATAAACAGGAAGTTATGACTTAACTGAGGATCCACCAGGCATGAAGAAGTAGAAAGCAATGTATACTCTCACATTTCTACTCTTTGGCTTTTGGAAGGAGTAACAGAAATGGAGAGAACTTAAGGAAAGCATGCCAATGTCCCTATGCCTTATTCATAATTCAAACATGATGCGCATTGGAGAAGGAGGCAAACTGTAGAAATATCCGGATAGGAATAGGGTAGCACAGGAGCTAGGGACATGTTTTCCCAGATATGGCTTGAAAGAGTATAGAAGCTCATAAGAGACAACCTCCAGTCACCTCACCACCACATCTGTTATAACATGGGAGTGAAAGCAGCTCTCACATATGCCATAGAGAACATGCATAGGTGTAAATGGGGAAACAGAAGAGTGCAGTCAGGAAGAAAAGCAGTCACGGGCAGAGACCCAACATCTGAAGGCAAGGGAAGAATGGAGGAGACTGGACCACCCCTCCGAAAAAAGTTGAGTAACTACGTTAAGGGTGCATAACCCCAAGAGACTAAGATGTTTCAAATTGTCAATGGAAAGTACATTTTACATACACCCACACAATACTGTCACCAGTCTAGCCAAGTGGAGGTTCCTGTTAATAATTAAGTCTGTTATAGACAAGAGAGAAGCCACATTTTATTTCTTGATGTTAGTTTTCATTTTAAAATGTGGTTCTATTAGTCTATTATCACACTGCTATAAAGAACTGCCAGAGACTGGGTAATTTATTAAGGAAGGTTTCATTAACTCAGTTCCACAGAGCTGAGGAGGCCTCAGTAAACTTACAACTATGGTGGAAAGGGAAGCAAACACATCCTTCTTCACATGGCAACAAGAAGGAGAAGTGCCAAGGAAAGGGGAAAAGTCCCTTATAAAACCATCAGACCTCATGAGAACTCACTCACTATCATGAGAACAGC
>NW_016855752.1:0-206 GCF_001698545.2 Rhinopithecus bieti | reverse complement strand
GGGATTCTAAGACACATATATATGAGATCCGGGATTTTTTTCTTGGGGTCAATCAATAAAATGGAACAAAAGAGAACCAGAATCAGCAAGACATTCAAAACCTACTTTTACATGATGGATAAAAGATGGAAAAGAAACAGAGATCTAAGGAAGGAAAAGACAACTAACATTACAGAAACAATATTATGAGAGTTAAAAAAAAAAAG
>NW_016855750.1:0-591 GCF_001698545.2 Rhinopithecus bieti | reverse complement strand
GGCCCAGGCTGGAGTGCAGTGGCGCGATCTTGGCTCACTGCAAGCTCCGCCTCTGGGTTTAGGCCATTCTCCCTCCTCAGCTTCCCGAGTAGCTGGGACTACAGGCGCCCGCCACCTCGTCCGGCTAGTTTTTTGTATTTTTTAGTAGAGACAGGGTTTCACCGTATTAGCCAGGATGGTCTCGATCTCCTGATCTCGTGATCCGCCCATCTCGGCCTCCCAAAGTGCTGGGATTACAGGCTTGAGCCACCGCACCCGGCCGAGAAACAGGTTTAATCGTAGGGCTGCTGAATGAGGAGATAGGAGGAAACCTCAAATCTGTCTTCCCGAGGAATTTTGGACTACAGTTTTAAGGGTTTGGAACAGGCTGAGGTATGATCATTGGTTGGTCAAAGAGTGAAGGATGAAGTTATGGGACAGGGAGATAAAGAAACTGTATTCTCATGCTGATTCTATTCCACTGGGGAGGTTTTCAAACTGATTGACATCAACTGTTTCACTGGAAGTCAGGATCTGCTTAAGCAATTTTTAAACAAAAGTCTGATGATTCCAAAACCAAAGATCCTATCTTAAGCAAAAGCCTTATTTTTT
>NW_016855749.1:0-1237 GCF_001698545.2 Rhinopithecus bieti | reverse complement strand
AAAAAAAAAAAAAAAAGACCAAATGTGTTTATTGATAGGTTATAGAAAAGCAAAATAGTTCCTTAAATTTAGGTACTTTAGGTACTAAATTTAGGTACTTAAATTTAGGCTTAAATAAATGATGTAGAACTGTTCATAATGTTCTGATATTAAATGAATTGTGCATTCCCAGGAAGATCTTGAGCCCTTTTTCTAGACCCTAGTAATTAACCTGATTGCTTGTTACCCAGCATTAAAGCCCCCCCAAAAGGGGGGCAGGGGATTTACTTGTTCAGAATTAAGATGTCAAGGACAAGGTCATCTTTATTTGCCTTCTCTTTTTTGTGTTTGTTATAGTGTCAGTAATCCCCAGGGTGTTGGGGCTCAGATTGTCTCCTCAGAGTATATATGCCTCTAGTTTACCATTTCAATAATTTTCTTTCCTTTTTTCCCCCGTTTTTTTGTGTTGTGTTTTGTTTTGTTTGTTTTAAATAATCGATGCAAGGAGACAGAAAACCAACACCTACTCCAGAAGAGGCTGTTGAGATTACTGCTGGAATAAGCCCAGGATAAAATCTTTATGTCCTTTGAGACAAAGCGTGGATTAAGTGGTTTATCTGACCCATATGACTGCAGTTTCTTTCAGCCTCATCCAGAAACTGATACAAAGTTGTTTTTTTCTTCTTCCTTTTTTCTGGTGCTTCTATAATCTTAGCTTATGCTCAGCTATGAAAAAATAAATGTCCAGGCAGGCACTCTGTGCAACATAGAATTAAACATGCTTCCTGAACATTGTTTGCACTTACATTTGACAGAGAGCAGAAATACAGGTTTATGTATCTATAAATCCTGTCATGGTTGACAAAGTAATTTAGTAGTGTTTTGACTCAGAACCATCCGTTAATACGATTTGAGAGAGAGAGTGCTCGTGTGTGTGCGTGCAGGTGTGCATGTGTGTATAGGAATGGATGGGGTGGGTACAGGGCAGGAAGCATGTGACAGAACACCACCACACTGCAGTTTCACACCCTCCCTGCAGCAATAGGTATTAACTGAAAAGCTACTACTCATGCTTTACAAATTGATAGTTCCACTGAAAAAAATACAAATTCTTCCAAAAAATACTCTGAGGTTTTTGTGAGCAGAATTAGTTGTAGAATGGGAAATAGATCATACAGTTTAGGCCATTTGAAAGGATTTGTCAGTTGATTGTTGCTGGAACAGAACCAGTGTCTAGACTTGTTGTTTGTGATGCCTT
>NW_016855748.1:0-594 GCF_001698545.2 Rhinopithecus bieti | reverse complement strand
ATTTAGCAGTATTCCAATACTGTTTTAGTTTAATCAGCTAAGGCATACTCGGGAGCGCTTTGAGCTTATGGTGAAAACGAAAATATCTTCAAATGGAAAGTGGAGAGAAGATTTCCGAGGAGCTGCTTTGTGACATGTGCATTCCACTCATATAGTTATACTTTTCTTCTCATGGAGGATTGGGGAATTCCTTTTTGGGGAAAAAGCTACCAGGGCACATTTGGGAGTATATGGACGGCTATGGTCAAAAAAGAAATATCCTCAGGCAAAAACTGGAAAGAAGCTTTCTGTGAAACTGCTTTGTGATAGATATGTTTATTCATCTCACACAGATAAAACTTCCCTTATATTATGCAGCTTGGAAATTCCATCGTGGACAGATCTGCATAGGGACATTCGGGAGCCCATTCAGGCCTACGGTGAAAAAGAGTTATCTTCAGATAAAAACTGGATAGAAACATTCTGAGAAACTATTTTGTGGTGTGTGCATTCCTCTCAGGGAGTTATACCTCTTTCCTCATAAGGCAGTGTTTGAACATTGTTCCTGTAAAACCAGAAAAATAACATTTTGGAACGCATTTAAGAGTATGGCGA
>NW_016855747.1:0-594 GCF_001698545.2 Rhinopithecus bieti | reverse complement strand
AGTGACACATGGAACTTGGCCACAATGATAAAAATAAGAATAAAAAAAGAGCAGGCACCCTTTCCCATACAGGAACAAAATAGGAGGCAGCACTACAGACCCTACACACAGCTTTACAAAGGTGAAAGAAAACTGAGCAATTCTATGCCGACATAACAGAAAATGCAGATGAGATAGATGAAATATTCAAAATTACAGTTTACTTAATGAACATAAAGATAAATAGAAAAACTGAATCGTCATTACATAAACTTATATAAAATGCATTGATCCTGTAATAAAAAATGTTCCCACAAAGTAAATGCCACTTCAGGAAGATTTGTTGGTGGTTTTTTCAAACTCTTATGCACTCCTGAAACACACACACACACACACACACACCCAGAAACTTGCATAAATTTTCCCTGAGAATATTTTGTGTATATTTACACAAATACATTTTATCAGACTAGGAACAAGTTGACACCCAAACCTGACAAGGAAACTACAAAATGGGAAAGTCATGGATGATCTCTCACAGAAATATAAATCCCTTAACAAATATTAACAAGTAAGATTCATGTCTCTATAAAATAGACAATATATCATGACCAC
>NW_016855746.1:0-1511 GCF_001698545.2 Rhinopithecus bieti | reverse complement strand
GGAACTATCCTCAGACAAAAACTAGACAGAAGCTTACTGAGGAACTGATTTGTGATTTGTGAATTTATCTCTCAGAGTTATATGGTTCTTGTCATACAGAAGTTTGGTAGCACTGTTTCTGGGGAATTTGAGAAGGGATAATTTGGATCACATTGAAGTCTATGGTGACCAAGAAAATATCCTCAGATAACGTCGTGAAAGAATCATTCTGAGCAACTTCTTGATGTGAGAATTCATCTCACAGAATTACACTGTTCTTTCCTTTGAGAAGTTTGCTAACACTTTTTTCACGGAATGTGTGTTGGGATATTCCAGAGCATATTGAAGAATATGATAAAATAGGAAAATCCTCAAATAAAACTAGAAAGAAGCTTTTGAAAAGCTACTTTGTGATTTGTGAATTCATCTCAGAGAGTTACAGCATTCTGTTCATGGTGTAGATTGGTAGCCTTGTTCCTGTTGAATCTGAAAAGAGATATTTTGGATCGCATTGAAGCATATGGTGACAAAGGGAATATCCCCAGATAAAAGCTAGAAAGAAGATTTCTGAGAAACATTTGGTGATGTGTGAATTCATCTCAAATGGTTACAGTATTCTTTTCTTGTAACAGTTTGCTAACACTGTTTTTGTGAAATCTGCAAAAGGATATTTGGGCATGCTTTGAAGCCTATGGTGACAATGGAAATATCCTCAGACAAAAACCAGAAAGACGCTTTCTGAGAAACTGGTTTGTGATGTGTGAATTGATAACACAGAGTTACACTGTTCTTTTCATAGAACATTTTGCTACCACTGTGTTCTTGGAATCCACAATGGAATATTTTTGAATGCATAGAAGCTTATGGTGACAAAGGAAATATCCTCATATAAAAAACAGAAAGAAGCTTTCTCAGAAACCATTTTGTGATGTGTTAATTCCGCTGACTAAGTTACAGGATGCTTTTCATGTATCAGTTTGGTAGCAGTGTTTTTTGGGGATCTGTGAAGTGATATTTTGCAGTGCATTAAAGCCTATGGTGACAAAGGAAATATCCTCAAATAAAAACTAGAAAGAATCTTTCTGATAAAGTTCTCTGTGATGTCTGAATTCAACTCACAGAGTTACACCTTTCTTTTCACGTGGGAGTTTGCTAACAATGCTTTTGTGGAATTTGCAAAGGGATATTTGGGAGCGCTTTGAGTATTTATAGTGAAAAAAAGAAATACCCTCAGATATTAACAACAAAGAAGCTTTCTGAGAAACTGCTCTGTGTTGTGTGAATTCTTCTCTCTGACTTACATGATTCTTTTCATGGAGCAATTTGGTAGCACTGTATTTGGGGAATCTGAGAAGGGATATTTTGGATCACAGTGAAGCCTATAGTGACAAAAGAAATATCCTCAGATTAAAAACTAGATAGAAGCTTTCTGATAAAGTTCTTTGTGATGTGTGAGTTCGTGTCACAGAGTTCCACATTTCCTTTCATGGATCAGTTTGCTAACACTGTTTTCGTGGAATCTGCAAAGGGAT
>NW_016855745.1:0-1188 GCF_001698545.2 Rhinopithecus bieti | reverse complement strand
TGTTTTTTTCAATTTCCAAGCACATGGCTTTGGGTTTTGTTTTTTTTTTTTTTCCCCATTTGCTCTAGAAGAAAAAAATTGACCACACGAGGTGGCTCACGCCTGTAATCCCAGCACTTTGGGAGGCCGAAGCAGGCGGATCACCTGAGGTCAGGAGTTCGAGACCAGCCTGGCCAACATGGTGAAACCTTGTCTCTACTAAAAATACAAAATGAGCCGGGCATGGTGGCACACACCTGTAGTTCCAGCTACTCGGGAGGCTGAGGCAGGAGAATCACTTGAACCGGGAGGCAGTGGTCACAGTGAGCTGAGATCGCACCGATGTACTCCAGCCTGGGCAACAAGAGCGAGACTCCGTCTCAAAAAAAAAAAGAAAAAATCAACTTCTAACTAAATGGCACTATGGTTAAAGAACTTGGTCTGTGTGACACCAGTTCTTGCAATTGGACAGAATATGTCACCGTCAAGCATGGGTGCAGGATTCTACGTATATTCATTACCTCTGTTTTATCCTTTTATTGTGAAAGTATTTTCTCTTCTTACTGTCATTTTGTTTACTTGATTTGTCAACTGATGGGATATGTGTTAAAATCTACTGTAGTGATAGACACATCAGTTTCTCCACAGAGTTTGGTAATTTTCATTTTATTATTTATTTTTAGGCCACGTTTTCAATTTTAGATACAGTTTCACATTCCTGGTGTATTGAACCCTTTGGTATTATGAAGTGACCATACTAATAATTTATTTTTTAATTATTATTTATTTATTTTATTTATTTTACCTTTTTTTTTTCTTTTTTTGAGACAGGGTCTCCCTCTGTCACCCAGTCTGGAGTGCAGTGGTGCAATCGCAGCTCACTGCAACCTCTGCCTCCTGGGCTCAAGTGGTCCTCTCACCTCAGCCTCCTGAGTAGCTGAGAGTACAAGCTTACACCAGCACGCCTGGCCAGGTTTTTGTATTTTTAGTAGAGACAGGGTTTTGCCGTGTTGCCCAGGCTGTCTCAAACTCCTGGGCTCAAGCAGTTCACCAGCCTTGGCCTCCAAAAGTGTTGGGATAACAGGTGTGAGCCACCACACCCGCCCATCCCAGTTTTTTATTTTCTTCCTTTCTGTGTCTTTGGTATGTAGAGCTTTTGAAAATGTCAGATAGCTAGAATTTTTTTTTTTTTTTTTTTTGAGACGGAGT
>NW_016855744.1:0-591 GCF_001698545.2 Rhinopithecus bieti | reverse complement strand
TTTCTTTTGCTGTGCAGAAGCTCTTCAGTTTAACCAGATCCCAAAAATAGAATAATTTTATAAAATTTTAGTACTCAAGAAAATTATTTAACAAAACTATTCTTGTATTTTTTGTGACCTGATGTCATATGTTACAAAGAACATCAACTCTTCCTGGATCTTGGGCCTCCTGACTTTTGGATAGGAACTATATAACTCATATGTACACATTTCTATATTCAACACTGTAACTAGTATCTATTGCACATGTAAACAATGCCCTTGGTGGCATTAGGTGAATGTTGTACTGAGTATACATATTTTTCCTTTCTTTTTTAACAGAACTGGAGAAAAGTGAAAAATGTTGGGTTCCTGTGATAGGATTACCTAAATAGCCCCAGTGTTTGTATATACCCAATGTCCAAGCTCCCCAGATTGCCTCAAGATAAACTAAATTTTAGAAAATTTTTTTGGTTAACTATTTCTTCTCTTTATTGGCAATGTGTATTTTATTTGTGGTAATTAACTGCCTAGTGTACTTTGTCCATCTTTATTTTTATAATTTTTTATTTTATTTTACTTTAGATTCTGGGATACATGTTTATTTAACCA
>NW_016855743.1:0-1312 GCF_001698545.2 Rhinopithecus bieti | reverse complement strand
TATATTTTTATTGGAAAATACTCAAATAATAAAATGTATATTATTTAATTTATCTTTATAAATTATGACAACTTTGTCTACAAGTATTTATTCCATTACATTTACCTAATTATTTTATTTTAATTGTTTACCTAGATTATTTATGAATACTGCAATAGTCATGATTTAAAGTCATGAAACTGTTATTGCAAAATTGTAACTGAAACAGTGAAAAAGATTTTACCTAACTGACTCCATCTTGCTTTGAACCTCCAAGCTATATTTGTTCATTCCTGGGCATAGGTCAAACTAACTTTGAGGGAGACTTAGTTTACAGTTTAGCTTTGAAACAAAGACAATAATAGTCCTTTCCCCAAACAAACCTTCTTACTGCCTGTGAACTACACTGCTTAAAGCCACAGAATTAGAAGTTATGGTAATCTTACTAATTCAAGATGCAGCTATTTTTATTAAACCAATATCAATGTGTTATATATTAAAAATTACACAAGAAAAGATCATTCTATTTTGGCTGGGTTTATAGCTTTGTAACCCACATGTCAAATTTTGATACCTTATAGTATTCAGCAGGGGTAAGTATGAAATTGCTTCATTAATAAATGCAAACAAAAAATGTATGCTGGCAATTCTTAAGACATTTCTAATATTACTTTACCAATATTTTTAAAGCTAGCTTATTATTAGAGATTTTACTTAAGTTACATAAAATTAAAAAAACATTTGAATAGTCCTTTCTTTATTCCTGATAAAGTATTTGATTCAAGCATTTTATTTTTCTTGAACCAATTAATTAGAGCTCTTTTATATATTTTCAGTGGTGAAACATTTTGTACACAACACATAGACATAGACATATCAGGCATGCTGATAGAAGTACATCTTACAGATTCATAAAGATCTTTTTTTGTTTTTTCCTATTTTAGAATTCCCAATTCTTGATAACCTATTTCACAACCCGAGGCAGTTGTCAGCTAAATAGCCTCAAGTTTCCATATTAAAGGAAACATCTCAGGTGACAATCAAATAGCAACATTTGCATCATAAGGTACAGAGAGAAAAGTCTGGGGTCTGTTTGAATTCACAAAATAGGGTAGTTAGAAGGAGATGATTTATTTTTCTTTTAGCCAATCAAACATAATATTATAGAAATTTATCACTGGATTGTGAAAGGAGATCAATTTATAGATAGGGACTACCTATTTTTTTTTTTAAAAAATAAGCTGGATCTCTGAGCTCTTGGTAGAGCCCACACTGAATCCTGGGTCTTCAAAAAATGAGAATTATTTTAAGGTTAGACCACATGATGCTTTTA
>NW_016855742.1:0-1316 GCF_001698545.2 Rhinopithecus bieti | reverse complement strand
GGTGTCTTGCTCTGTTTCCCGCTGGAGTACAGTGGTGCAATCTTGGTTCACTGCAACCTCTGCCTCATGGGTTCAAACAATTCTCCTGCCACAGCTTCCCAAGTAGCTGGGATTACAGGGGTGTGCCACCATGCCTGACTAATTTTTGTATTTTTAGTATGGACAGAGTTTTATCACATTGGCCAGGCTGGTCTTGAACTCCTGACCTCAAGCTATCCACCCACCTCGGCCTCCTGAAGTGCTGGGATTACAGGAGGGAGCCACCACACTCGGCCCCAAATAATTTTGAAGATGATTATATATTGATACAATACACAGTTTTTCTTATGGATTTTGTTCATGTGATGGATTATATTGACTGATTTTTAAATATTAAAGCAATCTTGCATGCCTGATATGAACTCCACTTGAAAGTTTTGTATATTGCTAGGTTTAATGTACTAATATTGTGTGAAAAGTTTTTGTGTTTATGCTCAGGCTTATTTGGCTATAATTTTTTAAAATTAAAGTGTATTTGTTTTGATATCGTAATTTAGTTGGCTTTGTAAAACAAGAAATGATCATTCTTTATTTTCTGAAGTAGTTTATGAATTATTATATTATTTTTTCTCTGTGCCATAGAACTAATAGTAAGGGCCATCTGGATTTTCTTTATGGTTATGAATTTCACTTTAAAAGAAAACTATATATGGACTATTTTTATGTTCTATAATTTTGTGTCAGTTTTATAAAATTGTGTTTTCAAAGATTTTGTTCATTTCATCCAAGTTGTTAAATCTAGAGGCACAAAGTTGTTATAATATTCTTTATTATTCTTTTTATGTCTGTAGGATCTGTAGTGATATCCCCTTTTTTATTTCTGGTGCTGGTAGTTACTGTATTCTCTTTTATTCCTGATGGATTTTGCTCAGGTTTACTCAACTTTATTAACAATTTAAGGAACCACGTTTTGTTATATATATTTTTATTTATTTTGGGTTTAATTTTCTCTTTTTTTTCTACCTTTTTATACTGGAAACTTAGATCACCTATTTTCAAAGTAATAAATTCCCTCCTACCACCATTTGAGAGGTATCATACAAATTTTGACATGATGTGTTTTCATGATCATTTAGTTCGGTACAGTCATTCCTCAGTATACATGAGGGCTTAGTTCCAGGATTCTGGTGTATAACAAAATCTGTGCATACTCAAGTCTTGCAGACATATACAGAAAGTTTGTCCTCCATATACGTAAGTTTTGCATCAAGAGAATATTGTATTTTTGGCCGGGCGCAGTGGCTCAAGCCTGTAATCCCAGCACTTTGGGAGGCCGA
>NW_016855741.1:0-613 GCF_001698545.2 Rhinopithecus bieti | reverse complement strand
GGAAAACCTAGAGGAGTTTGATAAATTCCTGGAAATATACAAACCTCCTAGATTAAACCAGGAAGAAATAAAATCTCTGAACAGACCAGTAACAAGTAGCAAGATTAAACTAGTAATAAAATTGCCAGTTGGGTGCAGTGGCTCATGCCTGCAATCCTAGCACTTTGGTAGGATGAGGCAAGTGGATCACTTGAAGTCAAGGGTTTGAGACCAGCCTGATCAACACGGCAAAACCCCATCTCTACTAAAATAACAAAATTGGCCAGACATGGTGGTTTGGGCCTCTAATCCTAGCTACTTGGGAGGCTGAAGCAGGAGAATCACTTAAACCCAAGAGGCAGAGGTTGCAGTGACTCAAGATTGCACCATTGTACTCCAGCCTGGGTAACAGAGCAAGACTCAAGAAAAAAAAAAAAAAAAAAAACTGCCAACAAAAAACGTCCAGAAAAAGATGGACTCATAGCTCAATTCTATCCAACATTCAAAGAATTGGTACCAGTCCTACTGAAACTATTCCAAAAGATAGAGAGAAAGGGAATCCTTCCTAAATCATTCTAGGAAGCCAATATTGCCGGGCGCGGTGGCTTAAGCCTGTAATCTCAGCACTTTGGGA
>NW_016855740.1:0-1514 GCF_001698545.2 Rhinopithecus bieti | reverse complement strand
AAAAAAAAATTGCAGCTTTGCACAGTGAGTCAGGGTGACCAACTTCTCCTAGTTTGCCAAAGAGTTTCCCAGTTTTAGTACTAAAAGTCCCAAATCCCAGGAAACCTCTTAGTCCCAGGCAAACCGGGTGGTTTGGTCAACCCCACAGGGAGGTGATCTTGATGAGGCATGGCAAGGGCGAAGACTTGGCAAAGGGTGGCTGTGCCCATCAAACATAGACAATTTATGAATTCTTGGGTGGGTGGGACATATACTTTTAACTATTCCCTAGGGCCCTCAGGGCCTTTGCAGAGGTCCATAAGAGCAGGTGGGGGCAATGGGGCAGTGAAATTTGTGTAAAAGGCTAATGTGACCTCATTTAAAACCGCAGGCTGGAAAGGCCCAGGGACTTTGGGTATCTATTTACATAGCCAAGATCACACTGGATTCACATTTTATCTAGTACTTTTTGTATCTGTGACTCTGCCAGACATTGTCACAGTTTAACAGCTACATAATACTCCATCAAGAGAATATTTAGGCTGGGCGTGGTAGCTCACACCTGTAATCCCAGCCTTTTTGGGAGGCCGAGGCAGACGGATCACTTGAGGTCAGGAGTTTGAGACAAGCCTGGTCAACATGATAAGACCCCATCTCTACTAAAAATACAAAAATTAGCCACATGTGGTGGCACATGCCTATAGTGCCAGTTACTCGGGAGGCTGTGGCACAAGAATTACTTGAACCCATAAGGTGGAGGTTTCAGTGAGCTGAGATTGCACTCCAGCCTGGGTAATAGAGTGAGACTCGACTCTGTCTCAAACAAACAAACAAACAAAAAAAAGAAAATAAGAGGATTTTCAATGCGTTCCAGAAATGTTCCTATTATAAATATATCTTTGTGCTAAAAGTTTTTTCTTTTCCTATATTTAAGATTTTTTTCAGACTAGATGCAACGACTCATGCCTGTAATCTTAGCATTTGGGAGGCCAAGGCAGGAGGATTGCTTGAGGCCAGGAGTTCGAAACTAGTCTGGTTAACATAGGGAAAGCCTGTCTCTACAAAATATGTTTTTAAAAACTTAGCTGCACATAGTGGCATGCCCCTGTTGTTCCAGTTACTTGGGAGGCTGAGAAGGGAAAATCACTTCAGCCCAACTGTTCAAGGTTGCAATGAATGAGCTATGATTGCATTCCTATACCCCAGCCTGGGTGACAGAGCAAAACCCTGTCTCTTAAAAAGTAAAAATATACATTTTTTTCAGTAGTAATTTGGAAGCACCATTACGTGCCAGAGACAGCACTAAGCACTTTACATGCATTATTCCCTTTAAATCTCATCATAAATAACACTCTGGAGCAGGTAATATTTTCTCCAGGTAGAAACTAGAACTCAGAGGTTGTGTAATTTTCCTGAGGCCACATAGCTAGTGTGTGATGGAGCCAAAATTTGACATCAACACCACCACCTACTTTCAAAATATGTTGGCTGGGCGCGGTGGCTCAAGCCTGTAATCCCAGCACTTTGGGAGGCCG
>NW_016855739.1:0-1313 GCF_001698545.2 Rhinopithecus bieti | reverse complement strand
GCATGTTGGAAACACTTTTTTGTAGAATCTTTGAAGGGACATTTGAGATTGCTTTGAGGTCTATGGGGAAAATCCTAAAATTTCCAGGTAAAAACTAGAAAGAAACTACCTGTGAAACTGTTTTAAGACGTGGGGATTCAACTCACAGAGTTAAACTTTTCCTTTGATTCAGTAGGTTAAAACACTGTTTTTGTAGAATTTGCATATGGACTTTTGGGAGTTTATTGAGGTCTGTGGGGAAAAGCAGAATATCCGAAGATAAAAACTAGAAAGAAGGTATGTGTGAAACTGTTTTTTGATGTGTGGATTCATCTCACAGAGTTAAACATTTGTCTTCATTCAGCAGGTTGGAATACTTTTTTTGTAGAATCTGCAAAGGGACATTTGGAACACATTGAGGCCTATAAGGAAAAACTGAATATCCCCAGATTAATACTAGAAAGTAGCTTTTCTGAAACTGTTTTGTGATTTGTGGATTCATCTGAAAGAGGTAAATCTTTCTGTTGACTCCACAAGTTGGAAAACTCTTTTCTAGAGTCTGCAAAGAAACATTTGGGAACCCATTAGGGTGTTTCAGGAACACTGAATATCTCCACATAAAACCTAGAAAGAATCTCTCTGTGAAACTGTTTTTTCATGTGTAGATTCATCTCACACGGTTTAACATTTCTTTGATTCGTCAGTTTGGAAACATTCTTTTTGCAGAATCTGCAAAGGCCTGTCTAGGAGCCCATTGATTCCTATAGGGCAAAACCTAATTTCCACGAATAAAACTAGAAAGAAGATATCTGTGACACTGCTTAATGATGAGTGGATTTATCCCAGAGTTTAACCTTTCTTTTGATTCAACAAATTGGAAACACTCTTTTTGTAGAATCTGCAATGGGAAATTTGGGAGCCCTTTGTTGCCCATGAGGAAATACTGAATATCCCCACATAAAAACTAGAGAGAAACTATCTGTGAGACCGCTTTGTGATGTGTGAATTCATAGCAAATACTTAAAACATTTTTTTGATTCAGCAGGTTGAAAACATGCTTCTGGTAGAAGCTGTGAAGAGACATTTTGGATCCCATTTTGGCCTATGGGGACAAACCGAATATCCCCAGATGAAAACAAGAAAGAAGCTATCTGTGAAATCGCTTTGTGATATGTGGTTTCGTCTCAGACTTAAAACCTTTCTTTTGATTCAGCAGGTTGGAAACACTCTTTTTGTTGAATATGTGAAGGGACATTTGGGACCAGAATATCCCCACATAAAAACTAGAAAGAAGCTATGTGTGAATCTGCTTTGTGATGTGCAGATTCATCTCA
>NW_016855738.1:0-1273 GCF_001698545.2 Rhinopithecus bieti | reverse complement strand
TACCATTTTAATAAACTTAATCCCCAAGAGTACTTTTGATGAAATTTGTAAATGCTAAATTTTAATCACTTAATGAATAATAAGACATAGCCCTAAAATATTCAAGAAATTTTAGAAGTTAATGAACTTTATCTCTTTTAGAATACATTAAAGGATTGGACTCTTTTTTGTATTAGTAAGGATTAAAACATTTCTGTCATAGGTTATTAAATAATGTAATCATTATGTTGCAGGCTTATTGGTACTGAAATATATTTTGCAATATTTAGATTGTGTCTCTGATATGGTTTGGGTCTGTGTCCCCACCAAAATCTCATGTCAAATTGTAATCCCCAGGGTTGGAAGAGAGGCCTGATAGTAGGTGATTGGATCATGGGGTGGACTTCCTCCTTGCTGTTCTACTGACAGTGAGTGAATTGTCAGGAGATCTGGTTATTTAAAAGTGTAGGATACTCCTGTCTCTCTCTTCCTCCTGCTCCAGGCATGTAAGACATGCCTGCTTCCCCTTCACCTTCTGCCATGATTGTAAGTTTCCTGAGGCCTCCAAAGTCATGCTTCCTATATAGCCTGTGGAATCGTGAGTCAATTAAAACTCTTTTCTTTATAAATTACCCAGTCTCAGGTATTTCTTTAGAGCAGGGAAAAAATAGACTAGTATAGTCTCCAACTTGTTTTGATTTTTACAATTTTATAATTAGCTCACTACTAACTTCTTCTAGAAATAATCACTCATCTCTCATCACGTAGCATACTGATTTTTAACAAGAAACATATTATTTGAAAGGAAGAAACAAAGTGAACACCAGAAAGGGAGAAGACAATAGAAATGCACCTTTATCACCTTAAGATGGAAAGTCCTATAAGTAGACCCAGCATACCTTTACAATTTGTGATATTTTCACTACATGACATCCTTGTCTCCCTGACTCGACCATTATTATTTTATGTAATATCAAGAGTCCAAGGCCAGGTGTGGTGGCTCACGCCTGGAATCCCAGCACTTTGGGAGGCCAAGGCAAGTAGGTTGATGTCAGGTTGAATTTCTGAGATCAGGAATTCAAGAGCAGCCTGACCAACCTGGTGAAACCCTGTCTCTACTAAAAATACAAAAAAAAATTAGCCAGGCATGGTAGTGGATGCCTGTAATCCCAGCTACTCAGGAGGCTGAGGCAGGAGAATTGCTTGAATCCAGGAGGCTGAGGTTTCAGTGAGCTAAGATCACACCACTGCACTCCAGCCTGGGCAACAAGAGCAAAACTCCGTCTCAAAAATA
>NW_016855737.1:0-1268 GCF_001698545.2 Rhinopithecus bieti | reverse complement strand
TGTATATCTTTACAATTTTGAGCTCTTTGTGTGGAAAGTTAAAAAACAAACAAACACCTAAACTTGAAAATCAAGAAAGAGAAGCATAATCATATTATCTAGACCCTTGGGGATAATGACTTAATAAAATCATAAATATTTAAGAGTTGGATAGCGATAATGAGTGAGGAAAGTATGATTAACTTTTCATTGACTTGTATACATTCTTTCACCAATATCACACTGTCTTTATTACTGCAGCTGTATAAAAATCTTGACATCAACAAGCACAAGACCTTCTACTTTTTTTTTTTTTTTTGTAGTATTGTATTGGTTAATCAAGGTTGTTTATCTTTCCATATAAACAATAGAATAATTGTGTTGGTATTTATAAAATAGCTTCCTAGGGTTTTGCTTAGAATGCATTAAATCTATGTATTAAGTTAGAAAGATATACTGACAATATTGTTTCTTCTAATCTATGAATATGTACTGTTTCTTGATTTATTTAAATCTTATTTTATGTATGTTATCAGAGTTTTATAGTTTTCCATATATAAGTTTTGCATGTGTTTTGTAAGATTTATGTCTGTTTCATTTCTTGGTGCATTTTGTAAATGTCACTGTATGTTTGTTTTAAAATTTCAAATTTTAATTTCAATTTTATTGCTGGTGTACAGAAAAGTAATTGATTTGTGTATAGAAACCTACATTCTGCAACTTCGTTATACTCACAGGATTTTTTTTTTATTCTTTCTTTGAAATCCAAATAGATAATCATGTCATCTGTGAACAAACACAGCTTTACTTCTCCTTATTAAATTGCATACTTCCTATTTCCTTTTCTAATTGCACTAGGTATGACTTCTAGTACAATGTTGAATAGAGTGATGAGAGAGGATATCCTTCCTTGCCTTGTTAGAGAGAAAACATCTAATTTTCACTATTAAGTATGATGTTAATTGTGGATTTTCATAGACTCTCTTTTAGTTAAAGAAACTATCTTAACTCCTAGTTTAATGAGGGTTTTATTTTGAATGTGTGCTGGATTTTGTAGGTGTATTTTCCATCAATTGATATGAATAGATAACTTTTCTTAATTTGTCTGTTTATGTGGTGAATTACAATGATCAATTTTCAAACTTTGAACCAGTCTAGCTGTAATATGCATGTAATAAATCCTAGTTGCTGATAATACATACTTTTAAATTACATATTTATGTTTAATTTGCTGTTTTTTGAAGATTTCTTCATCTCTATTCATGAGAGATATTGATCTTCTCCTTTCC
>NW_016855736.1:0-1274 GCF_001698545.2 Rhinopithecus bieti | reverse complement strand
CCTGCTTACTGCTCCCTTGTTTGCTACCTGTACTTCTTCAAGTGATAAAAAGCTTCGTCACTACCTTAGTTTGCCAAAATGCTTCAGGACAATTGTTCTATATGAATCATTATCAATCTGTCTTGCAAGAAGATGTGGGCAGTAGAAATGAAAGTGAGAACTCCCACTATTGGATGAGAGTCTCGAATAGGGAGAATAAGGGAGGAAAACACCCCTCATATTTTCTTATGCCCAATTTCTGCCTCCAAAGAAAGAAAAGTAAAACTAAAAGGCAGAAATGAAATCCACAGGCAGACAGCCTGGCACTGCACCCTGGGCCTGGTAGTTAAAGATCGACCCCTGACCTAATTGGTTATGTTATCTCTAGATTACAGAAATTGTATAGAAAAGCACTGTGAAAAATCCCTATTCTGTTCTGTTCCGTGCTGATTACTGTGCAGCCCCCAGTCACATACCTGCTGCTTGCTCAATGAATCATGACCCTCTCATGTGCACCCTCTTAGAGTTGTGAGCCTTTAAAAGGGACAGGAATTGCTCAGTCGGGTAGCTCATCTCTTGAGACAGGAGTGTTGCCAATGCCCCCGGCCGAATAAACCCCTTCCTTCTTTAACTTGGTGTCTCAGGAGCTTTGTCTGCCACTCGTCCTGCTACACCACCATGACTGGCTAATTTATTGTTATTGTTTTGTAGAGATAAGGTCTCACTATGTTGCCCAGGCTGGTCTTGAGTTCCTGGACTCAAGCCATTTGCCTGTGTTAGCCTTCCCAAAGTGCTAGGATTACAGGCATGAGCCACCTCGCCCAGACTGAAGTTTCTCTTAAGTGAGTTGATGCAGTTGAAAATTAACTTAGGGCTGCATGTGTGGCATGATTACAAGTAATTTATCCAGTGTTGTGCCACAGGAACATTGAAGTGGGTATCATTTCTAATGTAAAGGCAGAAATGGAAAGAAAAAATAGAAAAAAATGGGAGCATGGGAAACAAATGAAAAATAAAGAAAACTCACAAATAGCTACATAAACAACTAATTTCAAAAAACAATTTCCTAACTGGCCAGGGTATAGTCCTGAGATTTTTGAAAAACCACTGAAGGCTTCCAGCAGGGTCCCTTCTAGTGATAATGCAGATGGATGGATGAGTTAATGATTTAAACAATTAGAGATTTGCTGCAAACTTTCATCTGTCACTGCTACCTGGAATACAGACTCACCGTTCTAATTGGAGCCTCCAGCATTGAAGACAGCATCAGTTGGTGTCACTGATTTGCTTCCCTT
>NW_016855735.1:0-1276 GCF_001698545.2 Rhinopithecus bieti | reverse complement strand
GCCAACATGTTAATGCTGATAAACTGGTGGATGCAACAGAAAGTCTCAAATATGAAAAGATGGGCATTTTCAGTGAAATCCTCATGACAAGTCACCAAGAAGAAATCATTCACAAGCATTCATTCACATTCCCTCAGCTTTTTCTGAGCCCCATCAAGGTCAAAGTTAACATATAAGCATTCAACAAATTCTGTAACTGGGTTTTTATATGTGTAAGACTCCTGTTGAGTAACTTTAACTAGATCTTTTTGCACCTGTCGACATTTTCAAACATCTTTGTTTGTTATGACTGCTGTAGTCAAATAGCAAAAACTGTGTGGAAACATTGTCTGAATTGCTTTAAAGATACTGTGGCTGGTAAGAAAGAGATCAATAATATTGTGAAGAATTCTGGGGTGATTGAAGAAAACAAGCAGAGACCAGTTAATGAGTCATGTTCTCTGCTGAAGAGACTGGAGTGAAGAACTCACAGAATTATTATCTATCTTCTCTTTTGGCCATGTAAGGTCTTCCATGGCTGCATCGCAATTCCGCATTAAGATTTCAGAGGCCAGCTTTCCCCAGAGTGAACTTAAAGCATTTCTATCTGTTGCTGGAAAAAACACACTAAAAAAGTACAGATATTCTGCTGCTCCTGAGTAACTCTCACATTCATTTTGAAATTGTGCATATGTGTAGAGCATATCTAAGTATTCCTGCCTAAAACCATGCTTGTCCGCCAGGCAGTCAAAGAGCATCCTACCATCCCTTGTTGACTTCATTTACCTTGTAATTTCTGGATCTTCAAACAGCTTCACAATTGGTTCTGTTTCTGCCTGAAGCTGTTCTAGTTGTGCAACAATTGTGGTTCTTTCCTCTCTCAAAGCATGAGGAACATCATCAGTATAAAAGTTTTTGTATACATCCATAGCGAAGTCTATCATGTTAGTGTTACTAAGAAGGTCCAATTTACCTTGTATTTATTCCTTTTCGTTTTATATCTCCTTTACAGAGAGAAACTCAAAGAGAGGTAAGACTAGATGCCGATCCAAAAAGTGGGCAATGTGAGTAGTCAAGTTGTAGTCCACCATCTTGCCAAAGAAAAAAAGAAGATTCCCTTTGTTGATTTTAACCCTTGTCTTAAATTTCTTTGAGCTTCTATTCAACTCATGCTATGAAATTTTATCTGTCATTTCTGGGTTTCTGTTTTGGTTAGGAGACATTGCTAGAGAGCTAATGCAACGCATTATTTGTGTCACTACGTTCAGATTATTATGGTGCCAGAATTTTTGCATTG
>NW_016855734.1:0-2025 GCF_001698545.2 Rhinopithecus bieti | reverse complement strand
CTTCTTTTTTTGCTCACTCATTTATCGATTACCTGCTTTTACCTTGCCCGGTATAGTATTGATATGAAGCATATCTTTTCACTTTCCCTTCCACTTTTGAGGCAACCCACATGAAACGTGCGGACTTGCCCCGGGTATCCCTTGAAGCTATCTCCTACCAAGGTCGATCGTTGCTGTACTTCGACCTTGTGGCCATCCTCGACAACATCAGGTTTGTCGAAGGGTTGAACCAGCGCTTGCTCGAATCGAGCGGCCTGGCGGCGATGATCAAGCGTCGCACCGGGATGAGCGTCAACCTCGTACTGACCACAGGCGCCAATGACGATGGGGGCTTCTACGCTGAACCTCCTGTGTTGGATGCCGACAACCCCTACTACAAGCTGCTCAGCAAGCTCTCCTCCGACGAGACCCGTAAGGACCGACTGGATCATTTCCAGCGTGCCGTGCGGCTGGCGCAGAGCACCACCGGCTGGGTCAACCTCAAGGCCGGACGTGTCGAGGGCGTGTTCGGGCAACTGACCACGACCCTGTACATTTCCACCAAGGTCCTGCAGGACCGTTCCTTTACCTCGGAGGAACTGGCAGCTAAATCCCTGCACGAGCTGGGGCACATCTTCTCCTTCATTGAGACCTTACTCCACACCAGCGCCACCAATATGGTGGTGACCACGGCGGTGGAAGCGCTGGCCGAAACGGACAAGGAACCTGAGCGCATCAAGCTCATCTCCACTGCCTTGGGCGCTTTTGGCATGGTTGATCAAGAGGCGGTCAAGCTGATCAGTGATTCGACCAGCGACACCACCCAGCGCCTGCTGTTCCTGAAGACCTTCGAAGAAGGCGAGCGAATTCGCTTGCAACAGATGTCCAACCGCAATGACGTCTACAACCTGCGCTCGATCGAATTCATGGCCGATCAGTTTGCAGTGCGTCATGGCGCAGCGGTGGCACTGGCCAACGCACAGCACAAGATGAACATGCGCAGTCGTAACGACTACGGTGCCAGCACGACCGCCTTCCTGGCCTTCCAGGCGACGCGCTACGCCCTGTTGGGCGCGCTGGCTTACGTGGTGCCGCCGGCAGGTCTGATCGTCGGTCTGGTGGCCTCTCTGCTCCAAGCAGCGGAGGTGGTCAACGACGACATCAATCCGGATCCGATCGAACGGTTGGCCCGGATGAAGGGTGATCTGGTGCAGTTGCTCAAGAACACCTCCCTGTCGCCCAAGCTGCGCCAGCAGTTGCTGAAGGACGTCGAAGCGTTGGACGCCCTGCGTGCCAACGTCAAGGATCACAGCGGCCTGTTCCGGTTCCTGTGGCGCAATATCTCCCCGGTGGGGCGTCGTCGATCCAAGCTGCGTGAAATGCAGAAGGGTCTGGAAGACCTCATCAACAACGACCTGTTCACCCACGCCGCCCGTCTTCGCGAGCAGCAATAAACCTTAGGACCTGTACCAATGAAGATCATCGTTTCCGACATCGCCTCCGAAATGGCTCAGCTGGGTATCCCGCCCGAAGCCCAGGAGCGTTACCTGGTTGCCGCCCTCTCGCGCGTGCTCGGCTACCTGCTGCCGATCCCGACCAACGACATCGCCGGCTCGCTGGACGAATACTTCGCCGTCAACCACGGCAAGGACGTGGCCAATGCCCTGACCGCCCTGAACGAGCGCATGCCGGTGGACTTCGACCAAGTCCAGTCGCTGACCCAGAAGATTTGGGAAGTGCGCTACGGCCTGGTCCATGCTCGTCGTGACGCACAGGCTTGGAGCCTGCTCGACGCCTGCGTGCAGAAGGCCAACCTGGGCTACGACATCGACTTCACTGATGCTTCCCTGCAGCGCCTGGCTGCGGTGATGTCCCAGGGCCTGGAGTCCTGAGGTGAGCGGCGGTCTTGAACCGACCGCCGGTACCCAAGAACTGTCCACCCGTCAGCTGGAGGATCGCCTCCAGCTGACTATGGCCGTTCGTGCCCAGATCGAGAAGACCGGAACGGTCAGCCGCGAACAGATGCGGGTGGCTGTAGAGTCCATT
>NW_016855733.1:0-777 GCF_001698545.2 Rhinopithecus bieti | reverse complement strand
AAAAAAAAAAAAAATTTAAAAAAAGATAAAAGAAATTGACTTCCTGACCACTCCAGTTGTTCTTAAATATACTTTCTCTCTGGATTAGTAACATACTCTGCGCTTAGGTTCTGGAACTTTCTTCCTCATAGTACGTTTAAAAAATTGTACATTTTGGTCAGTGGTTCTGTTCTCATTTCATAGTCTTCATTTTAAATGACCCAATAATTACCAAACAAACAGAAAGAATGTATGCATTCATTATAGGGATGAGAGGGAGAAACAGAATAGACAACTCCGATGGGGAATGATCTGAATAGTATTCCTAAACACATCAGGATGCTCCTCCTATGGAGGCACGTTCCAGTGAACGGCAATACTGCCGCAGGCGGGCCAGAAACAACAGTAAGGTGGGAAATGGTAGACTCATAAGTAAGTACAACATCTAAAATGATAAGCTGTGATTTGCTTCTACAAAATTGAGGTAATATTAAATTCTTAGGCATTTGATTAAAGTTTGGAAAATTTGAGGTAATTGAGGTAATTTTAAATTCTTAGGCATTTGATTAAAGTTTAGACAAAATTGGACAAAATGTGACAATGCACATTTACTAGAGCTAGTAAATGATATTTTGGAGCCCCTAAAGTAATGTAGTCACATATAAGAAGAAAACAGCATACCTATATATGTTACTTGTAAATTTTTAGAAAATTAAAACAAAATTTTATTTGATGCTTTGAATACAAATAACTAATTTCATATATATCTATATATTTTATATGCTATATATATGCTCT
>NW_016855732.1:0-778 GCF_001698545.2 Rhinopithecus bieti | reverse complement strand
TGGGAGGGAGGGGGGGGAATTTCCTCCCTTTCACAGAGATACAGGAATGGGGAAAGAGAAGAAAGGAGAGAGCCCCTGGGAGCATGGCTGCTGATCCTCGTGCATTTACTAGAAAGTGGATGCACCTAGCAAAGGACCCCCATGGAGGCAAAGGTCTCCCATGTTAGAGCTCCCATGAGCTAAGTGACAGTTGAATCAGATGGACTGTCCCACGTTTGTTTAAGTTGAAACCTCTCATTATTTGCATTGAAGAGTTCACCAGCTCTTCCTCCCATGGAAGAGTGGTGAGGACTTTAGCTCATCAGCATCCAGCACCTCACCCACTGACCACCCAATGGGAATGACACCTGTTTGGGCAATGCACCCTTGCTCAGTCACCAAATGCCCAATACCTATAAACACCAATAAAGCCAAGAAAGAGGCCAGGCGTGGTGGCTCACGCCTGTAATCCCAGCACTTTGGGAGGCCGAGGTGGGTGGATCACTTGAGGTCGGGAGTTCGAGACCAGCCTGACCAACATGGAGAAACTCTGTCTCTACTAAAAATACAGAAATTAGCTGGGCATGGTGGCACATGCCTGTAATCCCAGGTACTCTGGAGACTGAGGCAGGAGAATCACTTTAACCCAGGAGGCAGAGGTTGCGGTGAGCCGAGATCACGCCATTGCACTCCAGCCCAGGCAACAAGAATGAAACTCTGCCTCAACAAATAAATAAATAAATAAATAAATAAATAAATAAATAAATAAATAAAATAAAGCACATTATTGGCTGGGTGC
>NW_016855731.1:0-615 GCF_001698545.2 Rhinopithecus bieti | reverse complement strand
CTGCGGCCTCCGGGGCCGTCACATGCCGTCCGCGGCGTCCCGGCTGTCCGCGCCGAGGGGCGCCCGCAGGCCCGCACCCAGCCGCCCTCCGCCCCTAGGGCTCCCGCCTGCGCTGGTCAGCGCCCAAAGTTTCAGCTTCAGAAGCAGTTTCCGGAGGGGACCGAGGTGATGCGGGGCAGGCGTGTCAGCGCCGCCCCAAGCGCGCGCACACCCGGCCCGGTCGCGACGCGCCGGGTTCGACTATCTGGACACGTCCACAACTTTCTCCGCCGCCAAGCGGGCGCCAAGAGCGGCCAGGGAGCAGGAGAAGGCACTTCCGAGCCTGCGGGGGTAGGGGGCTTCCCCGGACCCCAGAGAGCGCAGGGATGCCCGAGTCCGGAGCCGCGGCTGGGCGGCTGCAGCTGCGCCCAAGAGCGCGGGCTCCCGCCCCTCCAACTCGGTAGGGCGCGGGTCTCCCGCTGGGATCACCTGTTCCCGGCCCAGCCGGCTCCGCGGAGCGCGCAGTCCCGGCCGCGCCTCCCCCGCTGCAGCTGTCGTCCTCGCAGCGACCGCTCCAGACGGGCCGCCGCCGCCAAGCCTGCGCCCCACACGCGCTCACAGCCGCCGGGCAGCCTC
>NW_016855730.1:0-1654 GCF_001698545.2 Rhinopithecus bieti | reverse complement strand
CACAAATGCCAAGTTCATTCCATGGGGAAAGAGCAACCTCTTGCTTGTCCTAGAAATAGTTCTAGGACAACTGGATATCCATAACTAGAAGAAAGAACTTTGATTCCTAACTCACATCGTATACAAAATTAACTCAAAATGATAATGATTGACTCAAAAGATTAGGGCTAAACCATAAACTCAGAAGAAAACTTGGGGCAGATATTCAGAACCTTGGATTTGGCAATGGATTCTCTGATATGACACTATGATTTCTGTTAATGTGGATGGTGACTACGTGGATGTTTGATCTGTATTGTATTTGTACCCTTGTTATCAGAAGCATTGCCATCACTTGGGAGTTTGTTAGAAAAGCAGAATGTCAGGCTTTACCCCAGACTTGCATTTCAGTAGATACCTGGGTGATTCCTGTGTGTTTTAAAGTACATAGGCTTTAGGTACTTTTTCTAAAGGTGAAATATGTCTCATCGTTTTCAAAATAGTGTATTTCAGATTCCATCGGGCTATTGACCCAACAGTTGTCTAGCTCTGCTGTAACTGGAGTCATATACATATAATATTGATACAGATGCTAATAATTAACATCTATGTGCCAAACACACATATTACTTCCCTGAATCTTAAAGCAGCCTCAGAGTAGGCTCCATTATTGCCTTCATTTTACAAATAAGTAACCTGAGATGCAGAGAGACCAGGCGGCCTGTCCGGGATCTGAGGAACTTCTGTTAATATCCAAAACTCGCATTCCAAAGCTCTAGTGAATCGTTGGGTTGATGGAACAGGAAGAGGGGCTGTGGGAGGCTGCCCTGGACACTGAGGGTGCAGGCCACCAGAGCCGCCGTGGCGCCCGGGTAAATGGCCCCAGTGGCCGCCCTTGGACTTGCCACTGCCAGACCAGTCCTCCAGGCCCCGCTGCCAGTGTCCCTCCCTCTTTATAGTAGGTTCAGCCTGCTGCCCTCATTTGGGTGCAAGGGATGTAGGGGCGGGTGTCTCAGTTATGGCCAGCTTGGCCTACCAGTGAGTTCCCCTACATTCTACCCTGCTTGGTTTGGAAGGACACACACCTGAGAAAATGACAAGGAGCCTTGGACTCGCCTGAGCCTGTCACCCGAAGTCACGGGCCCTCCACAGCACACGCCCACCCAGGGCCGGGCGGGCTGTGCCCTGGTCAAACTAGGACGATTTGCAGGGGTAAACTAGGACTCGCAAAGGAACGCAAGAGTGGTTGGTGAAAGGCGCAGGCCGATGCTGAGCAGCTGGGCACTGGCCAAGAGTCGGTGGGGGCTCCTCCCCCCACAGAAGAACTGACTCCTCCATCATCCAGAGTCAACTACCCCCATGCCTACCTTCATTTCTGGAACTTCCTGGGCTCAACCACTACTTAATTAACAGAGGTTTTCGTGCTTTATCTTCTCTCCACCACACACACACACACACACACACACACACACACACACACACACTACATAGATCTAAAATGCTGCATTTTCTGGTATTTCTCGCCCTCCCAACCCCATTCTTTCTTGTACAAACTCTGTCAAGGTGAATCACAATATAATAAAATGCATTTGGCATTTAAAGAAGTTTTGAAAATTACCTTGGGTTTCCACTTAGTGCCCTTGGTTAACTGAAATATGTATCATTATTTTCAAAG
>NW_016855729.1:0-777 GCF_001698545.2 Rhinopithecus bieti | reverse complement strand
CTAATCCAAAAGGAAATGTATTCATAATTAATTCTTCAGAAATATAATTACAATCAATGAACTTTCAAATCTTTTTTGTTATCTTGTTTTTTCTTTTTTTTCTTTTTTTTTTGAGATGGAGTCTCACTGTGTTGCCCAGGCTGGAGTGCAGTGGCACAATCTTGGCTCACTGCAAGCTCCGCATCCCGGGTTCACGCCATTCTCCTGCCTCAGCCTCCCAAGTAGCTGGGACTACAGGCGCCCACCACCACGCCTGGCTAATTTTTTTCTATTTTTTAGTAGAGACGGGGTTTCACTGTGTTAGCCAGGATGGTCTTGATCTCCTGACCTTGTGATCCACCCGCCTTGGCCTCCCAAAGTACTGGGATTACAGGTGTGAGCCACCACACCCAGCCTGTTATCTTTTATTATTGTCAGACTTTTTTGGGTCAGTCCTACAAAAAATAAAAAAGGTGAGGCCAAGGCAGGCGATCACCTGCAGTCAGGAGTTCGAGACCAGCCTGGCCAACATGGTGAAATCCTATCGCTGATAAAAATACAAAAAATTAACTGGACGTGGTGATGCATGCCTGTAGTACCAGCTACTCGGGAGGCTGAGGCAGGGGAATCACATGAACCTGGGAGGCGGAGGTTGCAGTGAGCTGAGATTGTACCACTGCACTACAGCCTAGGCAACAGAGCAAGACTCTGTCTCAAAACAAAAAAAAAGTGTTTTAATTTTATAGTTTTAAATTTTCAAAGTAGACAGATTTAGAAGCCAAACCCTCATAAAGTTTT
>NW_016855728.1:0-264 GCF_001698545.2 Rhinopithecus bieti | reverse complement strand
AGAAAGAAAGAAAGAAAGAAAGAAAGAAAGAAAGAAGAGAGAGAAAGAAAGTGAGAGAGAGGGAGGGAGAAAGGGAAAGAGGGAAGGAAGTAGAAAGAGAGAGAAAGAAAAAGAAAAGAGAGAGACAAAAGAAGGAAAGAAAGAAAGAGAGAGAAGGGGATGGAGGGAAAAAGGAAGGAAAGAGGGAGGGAAGGAAGGAAGGAAAGAAAGAAGGAAGGAAGGAAAGAAAGAAGGAAGGAAGGGAGAGAAAGAAAGGAGAAGAGG
>NW_016855727.1:0-7745 GCF_001698545.2 Rhinopithecus bieti | reverse complement strand
GTCCAGGTCAGAGGCGCTGACTTGCGTGATGGAGGCTCCGGGAGGGTTGTTTTCGGCCACGTGGACCCCGTAGGAGACCTGGTGGAAAACCGGAGCACTGTCGTTGACGTCACCAGTGCATAGGGTGATGCTTGTGCTGGATGAGAGTGGAGGCTTGCCCCTGACAGTGGCAGTGATGGTGACCTTGTACTCCGGGGTCCCAATCCAGGGTCCCATCTGTTACAAGCTTATAGTAATTATTGGCGGAAGATTCGATTCTAAAAGGAACTCTTTTGTTTATGAGGCATGTAACCTCCCCATTTTCTCCCAAATCTTTATCATGTGTTTTGAACAGAATGATCGCCGTCCAGAGTTCTGCAACCTCAGTTACAGAACTGGACACCGAAGTAAAAACCACGTCTGGGGCGTTGTCATTCTCATCTAGGATTTCTAGTATAATTTTACATTCGCTGGTCATGTCTCCACCATCCTTTGCCTCTATGCTCATGGTGTAACTGCTATAAATTTCGAAGTCTATTAAGTCTTTGGATTTACTTTCCCCATTTTGATGGTCTAGCACAAACGTATTTCCAATATCATCTGGTAGGGATTTGAAAGAGTAGGTGATCTCTGCATTGACATCCTCATCCTGGTCAGTGGCTGTCACCTTTAGTACACAGGTGCTGGGGGCACATTCTCTCTAAGGCTGACTTTGTATACTTCCTGGCTAAAAACTGGGGCATTATCGTTGCCATCAGTGACCTCAATTTGAATTGCAGCAGTGCCAGTTAGGACTGGGTCACCCCCATCCACTGCTTTCAGGACCAGCAGATGAGAGCTCTATCGTTCCTGGTCCAGGGGCTTCTCCAGCACTAATTCTGGAGCATTCTTGCCTTCAGTCTTGTCCATCATCAGAGAGAAATGTTCATTAGAGTTGAGCTGGTAACTGTGGAGACAGTGACCCCTACATCTGCATCTATAGCAGATTCCAGGCCAAACTGAGTGGCTGGAATTGCTAGCTCATTGATTTGTAAAACAATGCTGTTTTGGGGAAAATAAGGTGGATTATCATTTATATCTTCTATCATCACATTTATGTGAAAAACATTTAGAGGATTCTCTGCTACAATCTCTGAGGGTATGACACAGGATTTTGAGGACAGAGTGACTCTCGATCTATTCTGTCACTCACAAGAATGTTCCCATTCTCCGTGTTCATGGTAAAGTACTGTTCCTCTGTACTAACTCTAAGGTTTCGGGTCAGTAAATCCTGAACATGCAGCCCCATGTCCTCAGCAACGTTCCCCACCACCGAGCCCCGGACCGTTTCTTCTGGAATAGAGTAGCGGATCTGCTCCGAGGGCACCCCCCAGAACAAAGGCAGCAGGAGAGGGAAGAGTATTTGCTGCCGCCGGGTCCTGCTTCTCTGCTTCACCCTGTTTCCCATCCTTCCCGTGCGTTGCTGTAGTCTCCGACGTTAAGAGAAAATGTTTCACAAAGTGCTTTTAAAATATTTACTTCCACACATAGAAAACCCAATACCCCCAGTTTGAGGGCACCCCAATCCGTAAGGAATCAGATTTGTGGGAGCAGAAAGCCCAAGTCTTGGCCTCTTTCCTTTCCGACTTTCTTCTGTGACTGAGCAGAATATAGTCCTGGTAGATCCCAGGCTCCAACTCTTGCAGCACATTGGCCAACAGCGGGGCTCTGAGTCTATTTAGAAAACTGCACTGGGAAGACTTTGCTAATTCAATAGGATTCAGAATTTAGACAGATGTGTTGGACTAATGTATAGGAAACTAGACACTTTAAGAGTTTTGGTAGTGACTATTTTCCAGTGCTTACTACCAAAGAAGACTCCTTGGAGATGGGATCCTATAGAACAGTCATTAACCCAGTGAAGAGAAGTTAAACGTTTGTTTTTTTCTTTTTTTGAGATGGAGTCTCGCTCCTTCGCCCAGGCTGGAGTGCAGTGGCCTGATCTCTGCTCACTGCAAGCTCTGCCTCCCGGGTTCACGCCATTCTCCTGCCTCAGCCTCCCGAGTAGCTGGGACTACAGGCGCCTGCCACCTCACCCGGCTAGTTTTTTGTATTTTTTAGTAGAGACGGGGTTTCGCCATGTTAGCCAGGATGGTCTTGATCTCCTGACCTTGTGATCCGCCCGTCTCGGCCTCCCGAAGTGCTGGGATTACAGGCTTGAGCCACCGCGCCCGGCCTTTTTTTTTTTTTTTTTTTTGAGATGGAGTCTCGCTCCTTCGCCCAGGCTGGAGTGCAGTGACATGATCTCTGCTCACTGCAAGCTCTGCCTCCCAGGTTCAGGCCATTCTCCTGCCTCAGCTTCCCCAGTAGCTGGGACTACAGGCGCCCGCCACCACGCCTGGCTANTTTTTTTTTTTTGAGATGGAGTCTCGCTCCTTCGCCCAGGCTGGAGTGCAGTGACATGATCTCTGCTCACTGCAAGCTCTGCCTCCCAGGTTCAGGCCATTCTCCTGCCTCAGCTTCCCCAGTAGCTGGGACTACAGGCGCCCGCCACCACGCCTGGCTAATTTTTTGTATTTTTAGTAGAGATAGGGTTTCACCGTGTTAGGCAGGATGGTCTCTATCTCCTGACCTCGCGATCCACCCACCTCAGCCTCCCAAAGTGATGGAATTACAGGCGTGAGCCACCGCGCCGGCCCAAGTTTGTTTTTTTCTAAGCAGAAGCAATGCACATATTGGAAGAACTAGGCAAAGTCTTCTCTCCTGATGTACAACAAAAACAACGTGGGAAAACATCCCCACCAAGTGGTATGGGAAAATTTTGACCACTATGAAATGATATGCAGTATTATTTTCAATCTGATGTGCAGAAAATTTTCCTCTTAGTTTTATCAGAGAAAACTGGAGGAGCACTGAAAGCTATATAGGGCATATTCAGAATAAAGATAGCCAAACCTTTCTTATCACTTATAAAAGAGGTTTCTGAAAAGGATTATTAAGTGTTTTACACTTTAATCATAAAGAGAATATAAAGGTATAGCCTAGTAGGTTGCCTTAGGAATTTAATAACATGAAATGTGAGGGTGTTTTATTTTTATCCTCTATTTAATGGAACTATATGTTATACCTTAACAGAACTTTATCACTACCTCCAAATCAACATAACCGTCTTAATATCACATTTCAAAGCCAACGCTTCCTTTTTGTTCTCTAAGATCTTCGGTGCAAGCTCCCAGTTAGTTTAGATGAGGTTTTATAATATGGAACAATCTCCTTTTCCCAGCCAAATACCTCATATCCTTTTTATTTAGTTCCAGTCAAAGTACAATGCCTTACGTCCATTTTCTCAGTTTGGAATTCCACAAGTATAAATCTTATCCCTAGATGCTCAAAATACCCCAACATTTTTCTTGACTTCAAGGCAAATATAGGCATCTGTTGGAAGACTTGCCTTTCCTACAGTTGAAATTATTTTTTGTGCAAGCCCTAGATAGTCAGTTTACAACTAATGACATAAGGTAAATTCCTAAATGAGAAAAATAAACTTGAAAGGGAACATAAATACACAAGTAATTTGGGGCAAATACCTAGAAGTGATGCGAGAGTGTTAAGTGAATTGATTATGGAAATGATTCCTGTGATGAAAAACCCTAGATAAGTCTCTTTTCCTCATTTGACTTTCCTAGACATTGCTTCAGATAACATGTATGTCAGGCAACTATTAAGCTTCAGTAACAAGTTGGACTGAATAAAAGAACTGAATGTACTATTTGCCATAAGAAAGACTTTATAAAGGAAAGAAAGAAGGAATCTATGACTCCCAACAAAAAAATAGCCAGAAGGATACTAGCTAAATCAGTTTCATTAAAGTCCAAATACCTTCCATCTATTTATATATTCACAAACTATTCTATTTGAATAAATCTATAGACATCTTTAGCACATTTAAAAACAGCTTTTTGAGAAGCACTGAATCGAAATCAAGTCACTTCTATATATGGATTTACTACATTAAAAAGCCTTCCATACATACAAACGCAGACACCAAAGTAAAAGAATAAAAGGAAATAATACCAGTTCAATAATTCAATTATTTCCTCACAACAGTCAATGCAACTTCACCATAGTAATGGAAAATATATCTAGAGCTTAAGAAAAAATGTCATCTAAATTTTATCTCCCAAGGAAATCCAGCAGTTAAAAGCCAGTCAATATGTCTGTGTTGATAGGATGAAGAAATGAGACAAAGTTGAAATAGTCAACAGGATCTAAACATATTACCAGCCAACAAGAATCAAAATAAAACTGCTCAGAGAAAAGCTTACATGTGTAAGTGTGTGTGCATGTGTATAGATAGATAGATGAGAAAGAGAGCTAAAGGGAGCATGCTATTAAATCAACAGGATCTAAATTTGAACATCAGCAGTAATAGCAAATAATGGTGGAATATAACTACAAATCAGTGAAGGCACTGCAAAATTGAAATGGAAATAAAAAGTGTTTTTGAATCATTAATTTGTATCTATATATAGTAAATTGATAGCCTCATACACTGATAATAGAAAAATAATGCTAAAATTCAACTTACTCCAAACCAAGCCAGCATAGTTGAATGGCCCCTTTGAAATCAAAAGAAAATATGCCAGGACTGAAAAATGACTTTGGTAATGGTAATCTTATGAAAGGCAAAATAAAACTCACATGTATTGCTCTAAATATAAATGACCTAAATATATGCCGCCCCCCCCAAACAGTTTTCATAATGGGCTCAAAAAACATCTCCTTAAAAGACTTGTGCCAAGACACCAACAATTAGGAGGCAGAGAAATAAATCTCACCTGATTACTTGTCCGGTCACATTTGCCTAAAATGATAGCTGAGTCTTCAGCTATCAAGAGTGGTTCGCTTTTCTCACAGCTCTCCTGGCTGATGAGTGTGTCCCCATAGTTGGGCTGGGGGAAAATCAGGTGACTCTTCTGCGAGTCCGCAATGAGAGAGACTTCGTGGGAATAGGTCTGCAGGAAAGCCTGCACCCCGTCCACGCCTACGAAGTGTGAGGTGGGCATACCTGCCAGCCCGCCTTCAGAAGCCTGTAGCAGGCGTGACTTATGCCAGCGCCACAGCCTGAGTGCCAGCAGCACGATGACAAAGACCAGGAAGATGCAGGAGACAGCGGCCACCGCCACCACCAAGTACAGCGTGAGGTCTGAGGTTTCAGAGTTAGCCAGAGACTCGAGGCTGCCGAGGTCCGCCAGGACTTCGGGGATGCTGTCGGCCACAGCCACGGTGAGCGTGACGGTGGCCGAGAGAGGGGCTGGCCATGGTCCTGGACAGCCACCACGAGGCTCTGCTTGAGCGCGTCTCTGTCCAGCAGGGCCCGCACCGTGCGCACCTCGCCTGTGTGCTCCCCTACCGCGAAAAGTCCCGGCTCGCTGGCCTTGAGCAGGCGGTAGGACAGCCAGGCGTTCTGGCCTGAATCTTTGTCCACCGCAACCACCTTGGTCACCAGGTAGCCAGGTTCTGCAGAGCGGGGCGCCAGCTCCACGCCAGTGGAGCCGTCTGTGGGGAGGGCGGGGTACAGGATCTCAGGCGCATTGTCGTTCTGATCCAGCACGAACAGGCTCAGCGACACGTTGCTGCTGAGAGGCGGGTCCCCGCTGTCACGTGCTACCACTCTCAGTTGTAAGTCTCGAAACTGCTCATAGTCGAAAGATTGTAGGGCATAGAGAACACCAGTGTTGGAGTTAATAGAGACATAGGAGGACAGAGGCATCCCCTGGACAGTGTCATCCGTCAGAGAGTAAGTGACCAGGGCATTCTGTTTGCTGTCTGGGTCGAGGGCAGTCACTGAGAAGATGGAGGCACCCCTGGGGTTGTTTTCGGGAATATAGGCAAAGTAAGAGGAGTGAGGAAAACAGGAGGGTTATCGTTGTCATCTGCCACATTCAGCCAGATATGAGTTTCTGCAGACAGAGGCGGGCTTCCCTGGTCTGTGGCTGTCAACGTTATATTGTAGCTCTGGACCAACTCCCTGTCCAGCACTCTGCTTGTTATCAATTTGTAATAATTTCCATAAGTCTTTTCTAATTTAAAAGGCAGGTGGTTAGGAATAAAACAGGAGATTTGACCATTTTCTCCAGAATCTTGATCTTGCACATTTAGAAGAGCAATGACTGTACCTGGAGGAGAGTTTTCCAGAATTGAATTAATAGAAGAGGTGATAGTTATTTCTGGAGCGTTATCATTCACATCCACAACAGTGATCAACATCATCGCGGTGGTAAAGAGACCTCCACCATCTTGGCCTTGAATTTCCATCTCATAGAATCCATATTTTCAAAATCCAGAGACCCCGTACTAGAACTTCTCCAGTTTGTGAATCCAATTGGAATATTTCAGAAGTCTTGCTTTCCATGTTCCGAAATGAATACCTTACTTCCCCGTTGATTCCCTCGTCTGGATCCGTTGCATTAACAACCAGCACCCGAGTTCCGGAGCTGATGTTTTCTGGAACGCTCACGCGATATACGGACTGTGTAAACATTGGGATGTGGTCATTTACATCGAGGACCACCACACGAATGGGAACTGAGCCCTTTCGGATGGGATCGCCTCCATCTAAAGCTGTGAGGAGGAGCAGGTGAGCAGCCTCTTTCTCTCGGTCCAGGCTTCCCTCCAGTACTAGCTCTGGATTCTTGGCCCCATCCATTCTGCCCCGCAGTTGCAAGGAAAAGTAACTATTAGGGCTGAGCTGGTAGCTCTGGAGGGAGTTCACGCCCACATCTGGATCCCTAGCATTAGGAAGAGCAAATCGCGCCCCAGGAATTGCGTGCTCACTGACTTTTATCTCCACTTCGTCTTCCTGGAAGCTGGGGCGTTATCATTAATATCGATTATTTCCACCTCCACTCCGTAAATCTTCAAGGTGTCTTCCACGAGAAGTTCCATATTTAAAAAACAGGAGGACACCGTCTCACAGAGCTCCTCCCGGTCTATCCTGCCTGCCGTGATCAAGCTGCCGCTTCGCGGATTCACAGTGAAAAGCTGTGTCTTCCCTCTGGAGACGATGCGGACTCCGCGCTTCGCCAGCTCCCGGGGCTCCAGCCCCAGGTCCTTGGAGATATTGCCCACGAAGTAGCCTTTTCGGTTTCTTCGGGCACCGAATATCGGATTTGCCCGGCCCGGAACCCCGCAGCGTCCCCAGGAAAATGCACAGCAGCACCAGCCGACTGCGGTCCAGGCGCTGTAGCCGATTCGCCATGGCAGGCTCTAAGCCGATATTCCGCGATTTCTCGAGCTGGTTGGTTGTGAATCGGTTTATGTATCTATGAAGTCCTAGGCCGACTGCATCCAAAATATATCAGAAAGCGCAGGAAAATACTTCTAAGTCTCCAGTGAGTATCCATCTCATTCTGCTTTGTGTGGTAGAGGCGGGGAGGGAGGGACTCAATAGCGCGCAGCTTCCCATTCCCTGATTGGTGAACAGCGGCGCCTAGAGCCCATTTTATTATTGCAACGACTAAGAAATTCCAGAAGAAATGATTACGCTCACCTCTTTGTGAATCACACATATTTGCAGAGCTTAAAACGATTATACACAATGCTTATATTATGTGATGTTAAAACTTTACCAAGAACACCCACGAAATGAGTAATTATTAAAAGGACTTGCTTAATTTTAGAGAAGTTTTCAAAATATTACTGGAGCCGAAAACTTGTAGGTTATAGTTGGTTCCAATTGGTTTTAACCGACTGAAAATCATCAGGTAGGATGCCTAACTATAATT
>NW_016855726.1:0-210 GCF_001698545.2 Rhinopithecus bieti | reverse complement strand
ATACTTTGTGATTTGTGAATTCATCACACATTCTTTTCATGGTTAGTTTGACAGGTTTGTTTTTGGGGAATCTAAGAGATATTTTGGATTGCATTGAAGTGTATGGTGACAAAGGAAATATCCTCAGATAAAAGCTAGAAAGAAACTTTCTCAGAAAGTTCTTTGTGATGTGTGAATTCATCTCACGGGGTTACACCTCTCTTTTCATGG
>NW_016855725.1:0-593 GCF_001698545.2 Rhinopithecus bieti | reverse complement strand
TTTCAATATGTAATTTTAATCTGGATAGAGACCCTATAAGTATAAGAATGGTAAAATAAAAGCCTCCTTTCTATGACCTTTAAGAAGAATTTTCTTGAAAAGAAAACTCCTTGGGAGTTTTTATTTGCACTGGTAAAATTTCAGACATCTTATAAAAGCCCTATTGTGCATATATTCCCTCTTGAGTAGTCTGGAGATGTGCTGGGCATGGTTGGAGCCCAGTCATGGTGTGGGTGGAAGAGAGTAACCAGAGGGCTTGAGTCCCCTTTCTAATTCTGACCCTGCCTCCAACTAACTTATAACTTGGGATAGGTCACTTTAGCTCTCTGGACTTCATTTCCCTCATCTGTGTGGTCTAAGGTCTTTTTCAGGCCCATGAGTCTATAATCTCAATGTTAGTAGGCCTCTGGAATTTTATTGGCTATTGAAAACTCGATGGTCCTGAAGATTCTCTGAGTATTCTTCAAGGTCAGGTTAATTTCGTCCCACTCAGCTGGGTGGCAGAGTGAAAAGAGAGTGGAGGACAAACATAAGTGGGATAATGATAGCAGAAGCAGATTTTATCTTAGCCAGAGAGTCCAAATTAAAGTCAA
>NW_016855724.1:0-441 GCF_001698545.2 Rhinopithecus bieti | reverse complement strand
ACAATATAATAATGATATAGGCAATGATATAATCAATTATATGATTTCAAATTTCACATTGTAATTATCCTTTAAGAAATTGCTATTTATATAGTTTTGGTGAAATTGCAAAGAAAAAAATTCACAATGATCTGAAAATGCTATTAAAATACTCCCCCACTTTTTTTTCAACTACATATCTCTATGAGGTCAGACTTGGACAAAACAACATAACAGATGCAATGCAGAAGCAGAAAAGAGCCCAGCTGTCCTCTGTTAATATTAATATTATAAGATATTAAACAGATTTGCAAAAAGTAAAGTGACACCACTATGTAAAATGATAAAATGATAGTCAAAATGTAAAATAGCCACTTTTTAAAATGTGGCTGCTAGAAGACTTTAAAATACATTATTTGTTTGAGATATTTTTTTCATATGATATGCAATATGCATTAACAC
>NW_016855723.1:0-590 GCF_001698545.2 Rhinopithecus bieti | reverse complement strand
GGACTCGAGGTAAATTATTATATAATCATTCTTTTCCCAGTATACTGGAGGTTAACCCAGTATTGTTTGTAATAGCAAAAGATTGGAAACTTCTCAAAGGTCTATCAATAGGGCATCAGTTAAATAAATACATATTACTATCTTCCAGCAATGGAATGTTATTTTGCTATAAAACTGATGACAAAATATACATGTACTGCTATGGAATGATTTCCAAATTATAAAGTGAAAGAAACAAGGTTCAGAACAGGATGTAAAACACGCAATGGTTTGTGTTATAAAAAAGGGAGAAAAAGTATGATTTCGCTTGAATATGCATAAACTATTTCCGATAATATTGACTTTTTTCTGTAGAGGGCATCTGGGTGGCTAGCCACAGGCATGACAAAGAAATGTTTCAGCAAAAATCCCTTTTACACACTGACATAGACTAACATAGACTGACATAGACTAACGTAGACTGACATAAACACAGACTGACATAGACTAATGCAGACTGACATAGACTAACGTAGACTGACACAGACTAATGCAGACTGACATAGACTAACGTAGACTGACATAGACTGACGTAGACTGACATAGACTAA
>NW_016855722.1:0-591 GCF_001698545.2 Rhinopithecus bieti | reverse complement strand
GGAGTGCATCTCCCCTTCCAAAGGAACACAGCTCATCGTCAGCAACAGAACAAAGCTGGACAGAGAATGACTTTGATGAGCTGAGAGAGGAAAGCTTCAGTTGATCAAACTTCTCAGACCTGAAGGAGGAACTACGTACCCAGTACAAAGAAACTAAAACATTTGAAAAGAATAGAAGAATGGAAAACTAGAATAACCAATGCAGAGAAGGTCATAAACAAACTGCTAGAGATGAAAACCATGGTACGAGAACTACGCAACAAATGTACAACTTCATTAATCGACTGGAAGAAAGAGTATCAGTGATTGAAGATCAAATTGATGAAATGAAGTGAAAAGAGCAGTTCAGAGAAAAAAAGAGTAAAAAGAAATGAAGAAAGCCTACAAGAAATATGGGATTATGTGAAAAGAAGAAATCTACATCTGATTGGTGTGCCTGAAAGTGACAGAGAGAAAGTAAGCAAGTTGGAAAACACTCTGCAGGCTATTATCCAGGAGAACTTCCGCAACTTAGCAAGGCAGGCCAACATACACATTCAGGAATACACAGAACACCACAAAGATACTCCTCGAGAAGAGCAACTCCAAGAC
>NW_016855721.1:0-590 GCF_001698545.2 Rhinopithecus bieti | reverse complement strand
TCATCAAGCTACCAATGACTTTCTTCACACAATTGGGAAAAAACTAAAGTTCATATGGAACCGAAAAGAGCTGCATTGCCAAGACAATCCTAAGCAAAACAAAACAAAACAAAACAAAACAAACAAACAAACAAAAAACAAAGCTAGAGGCATTATGCTATCTGACTTCAAACTATACTACAAGGCTCAGTAACCAAAACAGCAAGGTACTGGTACCAAAACAGAGATACAGACCAATGGAACAGAACAGAGGCCTCAGAAATAACACCACACATCTACAACCATCTGATCTTTGACAAACCTGACAAAACAAAAAATGGGGAAAGGATTCCCTATTTAATACATGTTGCTGGGAAAACTGGCTAGCCATATGTAGAAAGCTAAAACTGAATCCCTTCCTTACACCTTATACAAAATTAATTCAAGATGGATTAAAGACTTAAATGTTAGACCTAAAACCATAAAAAACCCTGGAAGAAAACCTAGCCAATACCATTCAGGACACTGGCATGGGTAAAGACTTCATGACTAAAACACCAAAAGCAATGGCAACAAAAGCCAAAATTGACAAATGAGACCTAATTAAACTA
>NW_016855720.1:0-849 GCF_001698545.2 Rhinopithecus bieti | reverse complement strand
AGATGTCCATCAATGATAGACTAGATAAAGAAAATGTTGCACATATACACCATGGAATACTATGCAGCCATAAAAAAGAATGAGTTCATGTCCTTTGCAGAGACATGGATGAAGCTGGAAGCCATCATTCTCAGCAAACTGTCACAAGATCAGAAAACCAAACACCACATGTTCTCACTCATAAGTGGGAGTTGAACAATGAGAACACATGGACACAGAGAGGGGAACATCACACACCAGGGCCTGTTGGGCGGTGGGAGGCAAGTGGAGGGATAACATTAGGAGAAATACCTAATGTAGATGACAGGTTGATGGGTGCAGCAAACCACCATGGCACATGTATACCTATGTAACAAACCTGCACATTCTGCACATGTACCCCAGAGCTTAAAGTATAATTTAAAAAAAACAAAACAAAAAACAAAAAACAGCTGTCCTGAGACAATAGTGAGAAGAAGGCAAAGATCATTCTGAAGCTTGGGAAAAGTGGACACGTAACATCGAGAATAAATAGCTGGACACTGCTTTCAATTCCATGCTTATCAAACTCTAAGATTAAAACTTTTGAAAAGACTCAGATCGACTGGGCACAGTGGCTCATGCCTGTAATCCCAGCACTTTGGGAGGCCAAGGCAGGTGAATCACAAGGTCAGGAGTTCGAGACCAGCCTGACCAACGTGGTAAAACCCCGTCTGTACTAAAAAATACAAAAATTAGCCTGGCATGGTGCCGCATGCCTGTAATCCCAGCTAATCAGGAGTCTCAGGCAGGAGAATTGCTTGAACCTGGGAGACGGAGGTTGCAGCAAGGCAAGATCATGCCACCGCACTCCAGCCTGGGCGACAGAGT
>NW_016855719.1:0-848 GCF_001698545.2 Rhinopithecus bieti | reverse complement strand
CCCGTGCCCCCACCCCACAGCACCCCTTCTGGTGCCAGCCTGTGTGTGTCCCACAGCATGGAAGAGTGTGAGGCGTTGTGCACGCGGTTGGCCATCATGGTGAACGGTCGCCTGAGGTGCCTGGGCAGCATCCAGCACCTGAAGAACCGGTGAGCCAGGGCGGGGCCGGGGGAGGGCTGGGGCGGGCCCAGGGGTGGGACCAGGCAGTGGGGCCCGGAGTAGGGGCGGCTGCAGGGCTGTGGGGCCAGGAAAGATGGGGGGACTGGGGTTGTGGGGACTGGGGCAGTGGGGCCAGGGGAGGGGCCTGGAGGACTGTGGGGCTGTAGGACTGGGGCGCTGTGGGAGGCTATGGGTCTTCCTGGGGTGCTTCTGGGGACTGTGGGGCTGGGAGGCTTGGGGGGCTGGGGCTCTGGCTGGGCAGCGCAGTGGGGCTGGGGCTCTGGCCGGGCGGCGCAGGGCTCTGGGCCATGGGCCTGTCCCACCAGGTTTGGAGATGGCTACATGATCACGGTGCGGACCAAGAGCAGCCAGAGCGTGAAGGACGTGGTGCGGTTCTTCAACCGCAGCTTCCCGGAAGCTATGCTCAAGGTGGGTGGTCCCAGGCAGGGTCATGGAGGGGGTGCTGTGGGGTGGGAGCGCTGCCAGTGGCCTCTGACCTCCACCCCTGCAGGAGCGGCACCACACAAAGGTGCAGTACCAGCTCAAGTCGGAGCACATCTCACTGGCCCAGGTGTTCAGCAAGATGGAGCGGGTGTCTGGCGTGCTGGGCATCGAGGATTACTCGGTCAGCCAGACCACACTGGACAATGTGAGTGCCCCGAGGGCACTGCGCACCACACCTACCCCTC
>NW_016855718.1:0-849 GCF_001698545.2 Rhinopithecus bieti | reverse complement strand
TTTCATTCTTTTTTATAGATGCATAATAGTCTTGGTGTGTGTATACCACATTTTCTTCATCCAATGAACACTTATGTTCATTCCATGATTTTGCTATTGTGAATTGTGCTGCAGTAAAAATGTATGTGTAGGTGTCTTTTCTGATAATTTCTTTCCTTTGGGTAGATAACCATTACTGGAGTTGCTGGGTCAAAGGGTAGATCTATTTTTAGTTCTCTGAGAAATCTACATACTGTTTTCCATAGAAGTTGTATAATTTTACATTCTCACCAACAGTGTATAAGCGTTCCCTTCTCTGCATTCTCGCCAAGAGGTGTTTTTCTACAAGACAAAATGTAGATTGACAGATAGATCAATGATAGGTAGACGGAATACAGATGACAGATAATAATAGGTAGGTAGATGATAAATGGAATAGATAGAATAAACAGATAGAATATAGTAATAAAATGCATCTACCTGAAAATAGAGAAGAAAAAGATTGTGGGACTTTCCACTCTGTAACCCTGGGGCAAAGAAAGTAGCATTAATGAAAAAGCAAAGAATGGGAAAATAAAATTTTTTATTCAGAACCACCCTTCCAGCAGAAAAGAATAGCGCAAGCAAAATATTAAGCATTTTGTATGCATTTGTGTAGGTCGTGGGAACTATTACAAAAGGTGGATGTCGCATGTTTCAGTGCTTTTTCTTTTCTTTTTTTTGAGACAGGCTCTCGCTCTGTCGCTCAGGCTGGAGTGCGGTGGCGTGATCTTGGCTCACGGCAACCTCCGCTTTCTGGGTTCAAGGGATTCTCCAGTCTCAGCCTCCTGAATAGCTGGGATTACAGGCTCCTGCCACCATGCCCAGCTA
>NW_016855717.1:0-615 GCF_001698545.2 Rhinopithecus bieti | reverse complement strand
CAGATTATTTATTCTCATTCCTGTATAATATTCCTCTGTGTGATATATGCCATGATTTCTTTATCTAGTCTACTGTGTTTGGGCACTTAGATATCTTGCAGTATTGAGCTAGTAGACATAGTACATCTATAAAGATTTTAGTACGTATCTTTTGGTAAATAGGTACAGGTATTTCTTGTGGTCATAAGCCAAGGAGTGGAAATTTTGTGTCATTAAGGCTAAATATATTCAGCTTCAGGAGACACTGGCAAACGTTTTTTCAAAAAGGTTATGCAATTTACACTTCCTTTAGCATGTCTGAGAATTCCAGAGTCTCACCAACACTTGGTGGTATTTGTGTTTCCTAGTTTAGTCTTTCTGGTAGATATCATATTGTGGTTTAAATTTGATGTCCCTAAAAACTAATGAAATTAAACACCTTTTCATGCCTTTGTTCATTATAAGTTATTTTTAGTTTTTACTTATATAAGTTTACCAACTTCTTTACTTAGTCAATATCCATGAATTTATCAGATTGATTACTAAATATTATAGTGTGATATTTTATAGCAAAATTGATTCTTAATTATTGGATATTTAGATTATTTCTTTCTTTTTTTTTTCTTTTTTTTTTTT
>NW_016855716.1:0-2078 GCF_001698545.2 Rhinopithecus bieti | reverse complement strand
GGGAAGGAAGGGAGGGAGGGAAGGAAGGGAAGGAGGAAGGAAGGGAGGAAGGGAGGAAGGGAAGGAAGGAAGGGAGGAAGGAAGGAAGGAAGGAAGGGAGGAAGGAAGGAAGGAAGGAAGGAAAGAGATACATCCTTGAATAAGGATCAGTGAGGACCAAAGCCCCAAAATGACAACTGTCCCATAGGACAGAGTGGGGTAGCATTTCTAATGTGGTGCTAGCCTGTGTTCCATCAAAAATGGGTTTACTGGCTGGGTGCAGTGGCTCACGCCTATAATTCCAGCACTTTGGGAGGCCGAGGCGGGTGGATCACTTGAGGTCAGGAGTTTAAGACCAACCTGGCCAACATAGTGAAACCCCAACTCTCCTAAAAATAAAAAAACATTAGCTGGGCGTGGTGGCGGGCACCTGTAATCCCAGCTACTCAGGAGGCTGAAGCAGGAGAATGGTCTGAACCCATGAGGCAGAGGTTGCAGTGAGTTGAGATTGTGCCACGGTACTCCAGCCTGGGCAACAAGAGCGAAACTCCGTCTCAAGAAACGAAAAAGTTTACAAATTCCATCATAACCCTAAGGCAATCACTTTGTGATCTGTTCACAAGAGCCATAGATTTATCATGTAACTTCACTTCATTTGGTACAAACTTTGGTTTTTTTGGAGCTGGTCTCATTTGGGAAAATCAGAATGTAGATCTGGAATTTAAATATTGCCTACAAAGCTAAATAGACAAAATGCAGTTCTTTCTTACCCAAAACAAATGTGTGGCATCTAAGGACTGAGAGGTTGGGACAGAATTAAGATAGCATTAGGAAAGGGTACCCTAAGGTTGGGTCGAGTTGCCCTTTAATAAGAAGAAGAGAGGCCTGGGAAAACTTTCTAACCAGGAAGGTAGACATTAATGTCCATAGTTAACATTAGTCAATGGTTACTTACGAGGTATGCTATTTTTAGAGATCTTTACGTACGCTCTCGTTTAGTTTTAATACAGCTCATAATGAGCTGGTACTATTATAACCTCCATTTTACAGAGGAGGAAACAGGCTTCACATGTGTACAGAAATCAGTGAAGCCTGCCTGTCACCCATACTTGCTGGGTTCAACATGAATGGCACAGGCAAGGAGGAAGCCCTGTGACCAGCGGCACCAGAAAGAGTGAAAGGGCGCCATCTAGTGACTGTCATGGTGGTTGGCAGTACAGTGTTTTTTTTTTGTTTGTTTTGTTTTGTTTTTCGTGGGGGGTGTGTGTGTGTGTGTGTGTGTGTGAGAGAGAGAGACAGTTTTGCTCTTGTGGCCCAGCCTGGAGTGCAATTGCTGATTACCAATTTCAGTTGTTTCTATCTATTGGGAAACTGCCTCTCCTTGGTGCCAGCTGCAGCCAATTATCATTTTAGCGAGGCAGTATGACAACATCCAGGCCATCACTTGATGGTCTCCTGACATTTCTGGTGGGTGGTGGGAGCTGTCTCCTGCCCTGCTCATGCCCCCACTAGCTACCTACTGTAACATTCTTGGGTATCTTGAATACAGTGCTAAGCACCTAAAAAAAACTCCACTGGTGGCTGGGCACGGTGGCTCATGCCTATAATCCCAGCACTTTGAGAGACCAAGGTGGGTGGATTACGAGGTCAGGAGTTCGAGACCAGCCTGGCCAACATGGTGAAACCCCCATCTCTACTAAAAGAAAAAATGAGCCGGGCATGGTGGCACGCGCCTGTAGTCCCAGCTACTCAGGAGGTTGAGGCAGGAGAATCACTTGAACCTGGGAGGCAGAGGTTGCAGTGAGCCGAGATCGCACCATTGCACTCTAGCCTCGGCAACTAACAGTGAAACTCTAACTCAAAAGAAACAAACAGATAAACAAAACCACACACACACAGACACACACACACAGACACACACACACACACACACACACACACACACACACACACACACACACACACACACACACAGACACACACACACACACAGACACACACACACACACACACACACACACACACACACACAGACACACACACACACACACACACACACACACACACACACACACAGCCACACACACACAGACACACAC
>NW_016855715.1:0-849 GCF_001698545.2 Rhinopithecus bieti | reverse complement strand
TTTATTTTGAGATGTAGTCTCACTCTGTTGCCCAGGCTGGAGTGCAGTGATGCAACCTCGGCTCACTGCAACCTCTGCCTTCTGGGTTCAAGAGATTCTCCTGCCTCCGCCTCCTGAGTAGCTGGGATTACAGGTACCCCGCACCTTGCCCAGCTAACTTTTGTATTTTTAGTACAGATGCGGTTTCACCATGTTGACCAGTCTAATCTCGAACTCCTGACTTCAGGTGATCTGCCTGCCTCCACCTCCCAAAGTGCTGGGATTACAGGCGTCTGCCACTGCGCCCAGCCTAATTTTAATCTTATGTTTTATGCATGTCTTTGGTAAACATCATGGATTTATAAAATCAATCTAATCTTTTCTTTCCTTTGATGAATTCATCAATTTAATTTTAGGTAAATTATTGATATATTTGGGCTTGTTTCTGCCATTCTACTAGATTTATTTCAGTGTGTCCCACCTTTTATGATTAAAAACTCCTTTTTTAAGACTATAGATTGGGTACAGTGTACACTGTTTGAGTGATGGGTGCACCAAAATCTCAGAAATCACTACTAAAGAACATATTCGTGTCACCGAACACCAGCTATTCCCCAAAAACCAACTGAAATTAAAAAACTATTTTTTTATAGTTTTAAATATCTATCTATCTATCTATCTATCTATCTATCTATCTATCTATCTATCTAAAATAAGAACTTAGTAGCCTCTCAAGATCCCTGGAGTGCCCCATTCACACTCACCATGTTGGTAGTGCCTACATTTTTTAACTGGATAAACTATTTATTATTATAGTTATATTTCTCTTTTCCTTTATTCTTAAGTTATTTTCTAGATAATTACAAATTT
>NW_016855714.1:0-611 GCF_001698545.2 Rhinopithecus bieti | reverse complement strand
CACTGCAAGCTCCGCCTCCCCGGGTTTACGCCATTCTCCTGCCTCAGCCTCCCGAGTAGCTGGGACTACAGGCGCCCGCCACCACCTCGCCCGGCTAGTTTTGTATTTTAGTAGAGACGGGGTTTCACCGTGTTAGCCAGGATGGTCTCGATCTCCTGACCTCGTGATCCGCCCGTCTTGGCCTCCCAAAGTGCTGGGATTACAGGCTTGAGCCACCGCGCCCGGCCAGAAATCTACTCTTAATCATATTGGCGTTACCTTGTACATGACAGCACACACTGTCGGTTTTTTTCTTTCTTTCTTTCTTTTTTCTTTCAAAGTTCTCTCCTATTTTTACTTTTCAACATTTGGAATATTACATGTGTTCATGGATCTCTTTGTTTTTACCCTCTTTGAAGTTTACTAAGCTTCTCAGATGTGCATATTATTGTTTCTCACCAAATATGGGTTATTTATGGCCATGATTTTCAAATATTTTCCACTCCTTTCTCTGTCTCTTCTCCTCTGGCACGATCATTATCTGTATATTTGTGCATACCTACTACCTGATGTATCTCTCCAACTCTGTTCATTGTTCTTTATTATTATTATTATATTTATTTTTATTTTAT
>NW_016855713.1:0-615 GCF_001698545.2 Rhinopithecus bieti | reverse complement strand
GTTAAACCATTATTTTGATTCAGCAGTTTGGAAATAATCTTTTTGTAGAATCTGTGAACAAACAATTCAAAGCCCATTGAGACCTATTGGGAAAAACCAAACATTCCCAGATTAAAACGAGAAGTAAACAACCTGTGAAACAGCTTTGTGATGTGTGAATTTATCTCAAAGAGTTAAAACTTTCTTTTTGTTCAGCATGTTGGAAAGACTCTTACTGTAAACTCAGCGGAGGGACATTTGATGATCCATTGAGGCCTGGGGTTAAAAACCAAAAATCCCCAGATATGTACTAGATAGAAGGGACCTGTCAAACTGCTTGGTGATGTGGTGATTTATCTCACTGAGGTAAAACTTCCTCTTGACTCAAGAGGTTGAAAACATTCTTTTTGTAAAATCTACAAAGGGAGATTTTGGAGCATTTTGACACCTTTGGTAAAAAGCTGAATATCTCAAGAAAAAAAAAAAAAAAACTAGAAAAAACGTATCTGTGAAACTGCTTGGTGATGTGTGAATACATCTCACAGAGTTAAACCCTTATTTTGATTCAGCAGGTTGGAAACCCTCTTTTTGTAAAATCTGCAAAGGGACATACAGGAGTTTACTGAGGTGTAAGGG
>NW_016855712.1:0-663 GCF_001698545.2 Rhinopithecus bieti | reverse complement strand
ATCCTCCTTTTTTGGGGAGGGGGGGATGAAGTCTCGCTCTGTTGCCTGGCTGGAGTGCAGTGGTGCAATCTCAGCTCACTGCAACCTCTGCCTCCCGGGTTCAAGCGATTCCCCTGTCTCAGCCTCCCGAGTAGCTGAGACTACAGGCACGTGCCACCATGCCCAGCTAATTTTTTTTTTTTTTTTTTTTTTTTTTTTTTTTTTTTTTGTATTTTAGTGGAGACGAGGTTTTACCATGTTGGCCAGGATGATATCGATCTCCTAACTTCGTGATCCGCCCACTTGGGCCTCACCAAAATGCTGGGATTACAGGCATGAGCTTACACGCCTGACCCGATTTTCTCCTCTTTAATAGCTGAGTATTATTCCATTATTTGTATATTATAAATTTTATTTTTCCATTCATGTGGTGAGAGAAGCTTGGGTTTCTTTCACCTATTGATTTTTGTGAATAATGCTACAATTAATATGGGTGTGCCAGTAACTATTTGACCGTATACATGAAAGATAGTATCTGTGCTACATTCTTTTTCAATGGTCTAATTATCTGATTTTATGCTAGTACTAAACTGCATTTATTACTGTAGTTTTGTCATGTTTTGAAATCAGGAAGTGTTATGCTTCCAACACCTTTCCTCATTTTAAAGATTATTTAGCTCTTCG
>NW_016855711.1:0-1315 GCF_001698545.2 Rhinopithecus bieti | reverse complement strand
GGCCTCCCAAAGTGCTGGGATTACAGGCTTGAGCCACCGCGCCTGGCCAACTTTCTTTAAACATTGAGTTTTTGTGATTATTTAAAGCTCATTAGCTATCGTTAGTGTTAGTGTATTTTATGTGTGACCCAAGAGAATTCTTCTTCCAATGTGGCCTAGGGAAGCCAAAAGATTGGATACTGCTGCTTTACATGATCAGCCCTGTTGTCATTAGACCACAAGCATCTTGAAAGCAGGGACTGTGTCACATTCATTTTTTACCCCTAGCTCTTAGCACAGTATCCTGCACAAAATAAACAGGCAAAGGAATAACACACTGTGCCGCCCCCACCCAATTCTGTTTACCTAGCTAGCATACTGTACCCATTTTCCAGCTACTTCTTGTTGGCTGCTAATGGCTCAAAATGGCCCCTCTCTTCCCAAGAACTGGGGATTACACTCTTCCAGTCTCCCTCCCAGAGGCAGCCTGCAGTCAATAATTGTTCTGCCACCACCTCAAACAGGCTATGGCTAGATTTTCTTAAGACCCTAACTGGCTCCTTCTTCCTTACCCTGTTACCCTCTTCCCCTTACAGGTTTCTCCTGAGAACACTCCTCAATAAATCATGTACATTTGAACACTGTCTCAGGTTCTGCTTCTAGACACCCCTACTTAACATGTGAATCCTTATTAAGTGGTAATTTTAAGAATGTACCACTTAATTTAAGGTAAGTCCTAGAGATCTTTTGTACAGCATAGTGCTATAGTTAACAATACTACATTGTATACCTAAAAGTTTGCTAACAGGATAGGCCTTTATACTGTGTTCTTACCACGACAGAATAAAAGAGCAAAGGGAAACTTTTGGAGGTGATAGATAGGTTTATGGCACAGACTGTGATGATAGTTTCACAGGTATATACTTATCTCCAAACTCATTCAGTAGTTATTGTTTTTGAGACAGAGTCTCACTCCATCACCCAGGCTAGAGTGCAGTGGTGCAATCCCTAGAGTGCAAACCCACTTCGGCCTCCCAAAGTGCTGGGATTACAGGCGTAAGCCACCCCGCCTGGTCAATTATTTCTTAAATAGAAGTCATGAATGCTATAAATGTGTTTCTTGAGCTGATTATCCTCTGCTTTGGGGCAAACAGTCCTAACCTTCTCTACAGTGAGACAGTTTAAGTGCCTGTGCTGAAATTGAGAATTCACCCCTCTCTACAAAACAATTCTATCCCTGCTTCAATGTCATGGAAACAAAACTCTGTCCTTCACATCTGTTCATCTTGCGTATCTTTCATTTCTACCACTTCTCAGTAGTCCAGTAATTAAAGCC
>NW_016855710.1:0-423 GCF_001698545.2 Rhinopithecus bieti | reverse complement strand
TGAAAAAAACTCAACATCACTGATCATTAGAGAAGTGCAAATCAAAACCACAGTGAGATACCACCTCACGCCAGTCAGAATGATGATTATTAAAAAGTCAAGAAACAACAGATGCTGGTGAGGTTGTGGAGAAATAGGAACACTTTTACACTGTTGGTGGGAATGTAAATTAGTTCAACCATTGTGGAAGACAGTGTGGCGATTCCTCAAAGATCTAGAACTAGAAATACCATTTGATCCAGCAATCCCATTATTGAGTATATAGCCAAGGGAATATAAATCATTCTGTTACAAAGATACATGTACGTGTATGTTCATTGCAGCACTATTCACAATAGCAAAGACATGGAATCAACCCAAATGCCCATCAATGATAGACTGAGTAAAGAAAATGTGGTACATATACACCATGGAATACTATGC
>NW_016855709.1:0-455 GCF_001698545.2 Rhinopithecus bieti | reverse complement strand
ACTATAAAGGGTTGAACCTGGATGAGAGAGGACTGTTAGAAGGAACTTGCCATAGTTAAGGAGAAGGATGATGCGGTTTGGACTAGGGTAGGAGATGATGCAGAGATTCATGATGGATTTTGAAAGTAGAGGCTTAACAGTTTTCAGTACTGGGTGAGGGGTATGGGAGAAAGAGAGAAGACCAGAACTACCTCAGGAATTTTAGCCAGAGTAATGGTGCAGGATTAGGCTGAATAAATACAAAGGTGAAATTGTTTGGGAGATCTGTAATTCCTACTTCTTACCTAACACTGGCGATTGCATGTTCCAAAGAGCCTGCACATGGTATACATTTAATGAATGTTGGCCTTAATTCCATCCTAAAGTAAGGATGGAGAGGCAGTGTTTGTTTGAGGTACAAAAATCACCCTAGGTACTGTTGTTGCTAAGTTTTCTCATAGCAAAACTGGATTTCT